>NW_015656001.1:259030-274623 GCF_001515625.1 Sinocyclocheilus rhinocerous | reverse complement strand
AAAATGCAATAAAATCAAGAATCTGTGATTTGTTCATTCTCATTAACTTATTTAATTGACAAAAGTACAAAGAAAAGATTTCCAAAGTTTTCACTGACCAATGTAAATGTATTTTGTAAATATGAAAAAATTTTGATTTTGATGGTTGCAACACACTCCAAAAAAGTTGGAACTGAGGCATGTTTAACACTGTGTCACATCAACCTTCCTTTTAATTACAATGTTTCATTGTTTGGGAATTGAGGATACTAATTGTTAAAGTTTTACAAGCAAAAATTTTGTCCAGTCTTGCTTGATACAAGACTTCAGAAGCTCAGCAGTTTGTGATCATCGTTGTCTGATTCTCCTTTTCATGACTGGTCATACATTTTCATTTACATTTTTGTCTTGATCTAATAACGTTGGTTGTTGCTATTATGAAATGGTGGCAAATTGGAAGATGTCAATGTTCTATAAATTATAATAATAATAATAGCAATAATACAACCCCAATTCCAGAGAAGTTGGGACATTTTGTAAAATGCAATAAAATCAAGAATCTGTGATTTGTTCATTCTTTTTAACTTTTATTTATTTGACAAAAGTACAAAGAAAAGATTTCCAAAGTTTTCACTGACCAATGTAAATGTATTTTGTAAATATGAAAAAATTTTGATTTTGATGGTTGCAACACACTCCAAAAAAGTTGGAACTGAGGCATGTTTAACACTGTGTCACATCAACCTTCCTTTTAATTACAATGTTTCATTGTTTGGGAATTGAGGATACTAATTGTTAAAGTTTTACAAGCAAAAATTTTGTCCAGTCTTGCTTGATACAAGACTTCAGAAGCTCAGCAGTTTGTGATCATCGTTGTCTGATTCTCCTTTTCATGACTGGTCATACATTTTCATTTACATTTTTGTCTTGATCTAATAACCATGGACTTCCCATGAAAGACATCATCTTGATGGCAGTATATATCTCTGAGTCTGTACAATCCCAATATATGCCTCCATGTCAATAGTACCTTCACACATAAACCAGTCACCCATGCTCTTTGCTCTGCTGCCAAACATGATACCTTGACCTATTACCAATTCACCTGCTTACTGTGAACTGTTTCAAAACAGTTTAACGTGGATATTCTATAACCTTTTCACTTTTATTTTGCCTCTGTCCCAACTTTTTTGGAATGTGTTGCAGTCGTCAAAAACAAAATTTGTTCATATTTACTAAATACATTTACGTTGGTCAGTGAAAACTTTGCAAATCTTTTCTTTGTACTTTTGTCAACTAAATAAAAGTTAAAGAGAATTAACAAATTGTAGATTCTTGATTTTATTGCATTTTACAAAACGTCCCAACTTCTCTGGAATTGGGGTTGTACATTTTGTTTATGTTTCTATACATTTTATATGTAAAATCTTGTTTAAAAAAAACAGTGTTATTTTTATGGATAGATATGTGATATTATATATTAATATAGCTAATAATAATAATACATTTGTAAGATAATTTACATTTTCATTTAGGATAATTAAAAATAATAATACTACTAAAATATAATAATAATACCAACAATAATATGTGTTTTGTTTGTTTCATATCTGTAAACATAGCCTTGAGTTGGTTATTGCTATTATGAAATGGCAAACGTGAAATAAAGATGTCAATGTTCAATTACTACTACTACTAATAATAATAATAATATTTTTTAAATACTATACATTTTAGCTATATTTTTTTAATATATATTTATATGTATGTTTTATATAAAAAGGTTTTGTTTAAGGAGCACGTATTATGGAACACTTTTTTGAAGTAAGAGTCTGTTCATTACATAGTGTTGAGTCAGTCATAACAAAGAATTTATGCATGTAATTCCTAAAGATACTAAAATAGCAAAAATAGCCAGTGTAATTCTCCGGGTCAGAGAAAGGGTGTAAAACATTTGTGTAAAACTAAATTTGACAGTTTTTGGTTGAACTTTGGTGGATCTGTGAAGAAAAATTAAATTGCTACAAAAGTCTAGAATATGGCCCCATTAATTTACATTCATTTGAAGAACGGCCAAAAAATCTTTACTATCCAAGCTCTGGCTTGAGTCAGCCATGCATAGCATCAGCTTTATGGAGCTCACAGCCACCAGATGCCCTTAGTCGTCTCTCTGGGGTTCTGTTCTGACATAAATCAAGGCAGATGGTCCATTTCTTTAAACATTACCCCTGCCCTCCATCTCTGTGGTTCTGGGAGTTCAGTGAGCAGAACAGAAGCGAGCGCCGCTGTGGCAGGAGGGCTCCGGGAGGGTCACTCGTTTCAGGCCGGAGATGACAGACTGGCATTGGGGGGGCGAGAGGAGCAACTAGCTGCTCTACTTCATTTCTGACTGACTTATTCTTAATTATATGGTCATAGAGCAAGAAGAACATTTCCACCTTACTGCGCCCACACTCTTACATTTTTTTTTCATGCTACATTGTCTCATTGTCTTTTGAACAGTTTAATTACCCTTATACACTCTCACAAAGAGAAGAGATATTCGGGCTGCTACTTTATCTGGAATCTCATATCTGAAAGATTTTTTTTTTGATTAATGAATGTCATTTCTTTTGTGTTTTTTTCTGCTCTGTCATTCCTGTTATTAAATCATTTTATCTATTCGATTCTCTTTTCAGAACTGCATTCCGCAGTATCATTTAGGACACTGGAAACGACTTGGTGAGTTTATTAATCACCCAAACTCATTCCACTATCCTTCCCCCGAGTCATGTAAATGAGGGACAGTTGTGTGTGCTGTTTCTTATTTTCAGAAAAGATGAGGCAATACATCAGCAACCACAATCTGCCCCTTACACTGGCGGGAGCTTCCTACGATGGTGTCTCTGTCAATGATGTTATATTTAGTGGGCGGACTGCAGCTGAGGGTCGCATTGGGAAAACATGACTTACACAACTTTATTTTGTCTGCTTTTAGGGCTTTGTGATATGCATTTTGTGATTCCTGGGAAGGAATCACTAATATATGAACAACATGCTTTACTTGAACCCAGAATGGAAATCAAGAAGAGTACATCCAATTGTTTGGTGATGCAAAATCTTTAAAAAAATCATTATTAGTATAATTTGATATATCATGTTTTGTTTTCCATTAAAATCTAAATGTCCTTCAAAGAAGATACGTTGACTTCAGAAATAAAACTGAAAGGTAATAAGAGTGAAAATATTTTGTAATTTATTGGCTTGACATTTTCTTAAACATCCCTAAATGTTAATATTTCTCTTTTTTCAGTGAAAAATGAGTCACCAATAATTAACTTTACCAGTATTATCAGTTAATTGCAGCCAAATGATTGTAGAATTAAAAATTAAATGTTTTATTTTATGTTTGTCTGTGGTGAAATTGAACTTTGGATGAGGAATATTGTATATTTTCATCAGTCATTTTCATCAAAGTTTGACATCTTGGGCTGTGAAATTGTCAGTTGCTACTGGTATCTCACCAGAACTCACTCTTGCATTAGGAAAGGTTACTCTGACCTTCATTCACATTACCTCAGCACCTATCAAAAATGGCTAGGGGTAGACTCAGATGTTTGAAATAGTATATTTTCAACCGTTTCCTCCATTTGTCTGAAAGAAGATGCTGGTTTTCAGGTGTTTTGACTAGGCTGAGATGAAGTGCCATTAGATCAGGCTGCACTAAAAAACATTTTGCACTGAAAATTTCACACCATTACACTGAAGTGGTTTCAGTGGCAAATGTACAACTTATATTTTGCATTTGAGCCAAGCAGCAGATTGGTAATGGCTGTGACCGTCTGCATTGTCGTTGACTTTTTTTTTTAAAGTTTACTATTACTCAGAGAACCAGACCTTTAATTGGTGCTTGAGAGCCATTTGTTTCACACACAGATGCTTTGCAAAGCATTTCTCTTAATGTGTCACGCAGCTTCAATTTGTGATGATGTTTTATCACAGAAATGCACTGGTGTGCCTTTTTGCCTTTTACATGCAGTAATTGTGAGACATCAGTGAATGCAATTTTATATTGCATTGTTACATTATGGATCCACTAGCAATGGAGACTGATTGTGCTGTTTTGGGCCTTAGGTGCTTATGGTGAATGTGACTTTTTGTATAGTATGTAACTCAGCAATAATTCCATGAAAGATTTTTTCTGACAACCGCTTAATAAATGATCATGTGTTTTTGTGTGATTGTCTCAGAGCAATGGCTCTTTGAGTATGATAAATAAATGATATGTGTTTGGTTTGTTGTGTGCAATGTGGTTAAATTCTTTAATAACTTCTATCCATTAATGAACAGACAGTAAATTCAACTAGGAGTGCCTGTACAGTTTAAAGCAAAGAAGCCTGCAGCTAAACAGGAGTTAACATTAATAAAACAGAACATAAATGAAATATTTAATGTGCAAATTACACAAGCCCACCCCCTGAAACCATTATCTGACAAATGGCAAATTCACCTTGAAAAATTATTGTTTGCAATGACATGCTTCTGTTGTTTTCACCTCTGGGTCTGTTGACAGCTCAGTTGGAAAGTTATTTGACAGAAGGCACACCGTCAAACACAGACAAAGAAAGCTGCGCCTGCCAGCAACCTTGAAATGTATTGTTCCTCATTGGTTTCGTAATTCGCACATTTTAAGTGATTTCCTGTCCTGTCTGGCTCACACCACTGCAATTTTGAACATCAATACTTGTTGAAGAGAGGTGTGTTATTACTTTTTAGATTGGATTTACGATAAATAGTGCAAAAAATCCCATAGATTTACATTGTAGAACCCAAGCCTTTTGCAGAACCAGAATACCACCTAGCAACTGCATAGCAATGTGCCGAAAACACTCAATTCACTTAAGCAACAACCCAGCAATGAGTTTTGTATGGTCAAACACTATGTTTGAAATGTAAAATCTGATTAATTTATGAATTAAGTTATGGTACACAAACATAATGAGTCCAAACTATTAAATTTGCTTTTTATTTTTTGATACATTTACATTTAATCATTTAGCAGACGCTTTTATCCAAAGCGACTTACAAATGAGAACAATAGAAGCAATCAGACCAACGAGAGAACTACAGTATGCAAGTGCCATAACAAGTCTCAGTTAGTCTAGCACAGTACACGTAGCTAGTTTTTTTTTAATTATTATTAAATAATAAAATAGAATAGAATAGGTAAGTGCTAGTATTAGTTGGTCAGGTGCTGGCGAAAAAGATGTGTCTTTAGATGTTTTTTGAAAATGGCTAAAGACTCAGCTGTTCGAATTGAGATCGGGAGGTCATTCCACCAACCGGGCACAGTCCAGGAAAAGGTCCGTGAGAGTGATTTTGTGCCTCTTTGGGATGCCACCACGAGGCGCCGTTCACTTGCAGAACGCAAGCTTCTGAAGGGCGCATCAGTCTGTACAGTCTCAGTTAGTCTAGCACAGTACACGTAGCTAGTTTTTTTTAAATATTATTAAATAATAGAATGGAATAGAACAGAATAGAATAGGTAAGTGCTAGTATTAGTTGGTCAGGTGCTGGCGAAAAAGATGTGTCTTTAGATGTTTTTTGAAAATGGCTAAAGACTCAGCTGTTCGAATTGAGATCGGGAGGTCATTCCACCAGCCAGGCACAGTCCAGGAAAAGGTCCGTGAGAGTGATTTTGTGCCTCTTTGGGATGGCACCACAAGGCGCCGTTCACTTGCATAACGCAAGCTTCTGGAGGGTGCATAAGTTTTAACTAGCGAGTTTAGGTATATTGGTGCAGCGCCAGTGGTGGTCTTGTAGGCAAGCATCAGTACCTTGAATTTGATGCAAGCGGCTACTGGTAGCCAGTGTAACCTGATGAGAGGAGTAGCGTGAGCTTTTTTTGGCTCATTGAAGACCACTCTCGCTGCTGCATTCTGGATCAGTTGCAGAGGCTTGATAGTACATGCAAGAGAGCATTACAATAGTCCAGTCTGGAGAGAACAAGAGCTTGGACAAGAAGTTGTGTGGCTTGCTCTGACAGGAAGGGTCTAATCTTCCTAATGTTGTATAAGGCAAATCTGCAGGACCGGGCCGTTGTAACAATGTGGTCGGTGAAGCTTAACTGATCATCGATCACAACTCCTATAGGTTTCTGGCTGTCTTGAAAGGAGTTATGGTTGATGAACCCAGCTGTATAGAGCAGCTGTGCTGAAACAATGGGTTTGCTGGAACCACAAGAAGTTCTGTCTTAGTAAGGTTGAGTTGAAGGTGATGGTCCTTCATCCAGCTAGAAACATCTCTCAGACAGGCTGCAATGTGAGCAGCTACCGTCGGATTATCTGGTTGGAATGAGAAGTAGATTTGAGTGTCATCAGCATAGCAGTGATAAGAAAAGCCATGCTTCTGAATGACAGATCCTAATGACGACATGTAGATGGAGAAGAGGAATGGTCCAAGCACTGAGCCTTGAGAATCTTCATGAGGGTGGAGAGGAGAATCTGGTGGTTAACTGTGTCAAAAGCAGCAGACAGATCCAGCAAGATGAGTACTGAGGATTTGGAAGCTGCTCTTGCCAGTTCAGGGCTTCAGTAACCGAGAGCAGGGCAGTCTCAGTTGAGTGGTCGCTTTTGAAGCCAGATTATATAGCCTAATAATCAACACTCAAATTTAAAAAATTGTATGTAAACATGTAAATTGCACATAAGGCGGATTTACTATTATTTTCTAAATCTAATCATAAAATTTATATTAGTTGTTGAACATACATTAAATAATAAAGGCATCACAAACAGGTTAAGTAATTTAATGAATATGCTAATATTCGAGTTGCGGACACCGAATGACTTGACTGAGGTAAATGTAAGTAACGTGACATTTTGTTTACAAGCTGTTTTACTGACATATTTCTGTGGTTAAAACTCTTAAATGAGCGTTTACATGAGACATGAGATGTTCATTCATGTTTATTTCCTGTAGTATTAATGAGGAACATTATTGTGTTCACTCACGCTCTGCGCTGCAGTTAGAACTGAGGCGTAGTGATGTGTCGTTTGCGAACGAGACGGCTGGCCGATTCTTTGTAGCGAACGAGAAGAGCCGACTCCCGTCGGGGAGAGCCGAATCTTCAGCCGGAGCCTTCTATTTTAGGCCAATCGTCCAAGCGAGCCGGCCTCAGCGTGAGGGTGTATAGTGTTTAAAGGCCGAAACACCCGATGATCCTGAGTATAGCAATTGTGAATGGTTTGTGTGTTGGTAAGCAATTTTTTATTTAGTGTTTTCATAAAAGCCTTATTTTTATGCATTTTTTTGTTACAAAAAAAATAAAAAACATATGCGGCTAATCACATGGGAGGACAGACTAGGTTCATACCATTATGTGAAAGAAGGAATGGGGACACAAGCTTTGAAGATAGCGAGTCTAGTGGTACAGGCCAGGTACACAGAGCGACAGAGAGAGATAGAGGAGCCGGAATAAAACGCAAGCGCATTGGTTAAGGTAGCAAGACACTGCATTGTTGCAACATCGGTCCCCTCAGAGAGAGTCTTCTCATAAACAGTACAAATAATCACAGAGAGGAGAAATCGCATCAGCACATCCAAGCTGAGGCATCTGATATTTCTGAATGCCAACCTGACTAAAGTGTCTTAATGTTAAGACTTTTGCCTTTATTTATTTGTTTGAAAGTTATTTAAAGTTTTATTTAAATGTTTATTAATAGTATCTGTGTATTTTTTTTGTAACGAAAAAAAAAATGCATAAAAATAAGGCTTTTACGAAAACTGCTTACCAACACACAAACCATTCACAATTGCTAAATTGGGCAAAAATAGAAGGTTCAGAGTGATACTAAATAAAGTTAACCTTAAAAAGACTAAAATTATGATATTCCAAAAAAGGGCCAGAGAAATATCTGAAACATTGGACAGAAGCAACAGCTCAACAAAGTAAATTAGAATGCTACTGTCTCTAAACAGAGAATATAAATTGGCAGAATACCTAAACACAGTGGCAGACCCTAAACTAAGAAAAGTCCTGACCATGTACTCAGTGACCATAACCTCACTATAGAGACAGAGCCGGCTCTTCTAAGGGAGCCGAGCCAAAAGAGCCGAATCTTTGAAAAGAGCCGAACTTCCCATCACTACTGAGGCGATCTGTCACGCAACATCAAAGAGCGCCAAAACGGCATTTATTTTCGAATTTTAAAGAGTATTTATTTCTTATTGAAAGTAACAATATATAAAACTGGAAGTTTCAAATTAGATTCTGTGCACGCGCAGTAGTTAAAACAATGCAGTACTTTTCCAACATACCCAATTGGCTATTTTCGATATGAATACTAGCCTACCGTTATATGCTAACTACGTTCACACTGTCAGTTTTTGGGATTGACAACCGCATTTTCTTTACAGGTGTGAGTCCCGAAATGTCACGCTCACACAGCAGCTTACAGTTGTGTTTAGAATACTTTTCTGTATGAACGTGCAACGGGAGTCAAGCCCGTATTCCTTACCAGTAACCATAGCGACAGTGACCAAAGTAAATTCAAAGATGGCGACTTGCATAAAACTGAAAGTAATATCACTTTCTGACACGACAAGAGTCCAATCGAGCCGCGAGTTCTTTTGTCAATTCTTCATTAACCAACAGCAGCTTTTACATTTTGGTGGAGAGCGGACCATTTGAATCGCGCGCAGAACACAAAACTGACGGGATCTAAAACGTTCAGATGACACGCAGCTCATTTCTCCGTAAGTTACCGAAAACACACATGAAAACACGTAACATACGGTAGACGCGCGTTTGTGCGCAGAGCGGCTTTCTCTCGCACTGTATGACGTGACAGACAACTAGTTGTCCAGTCCGGTTCCGTTCACACAGCGCGTGTGTTCCGAGAATGCGGTTGTGAGTCCTGGAAATTTACAGGTGTGAGTTCGGTTACAGAATGCGGTTGTCACGCCCGTAAATAACCGAACTGTGTGTGAACGTAACCGTATTAAGGACTCGCTGTGTGAACGTGGCCCTAGATCATGAAAGTCCTTGTTGTATATGTGGAGAGCTAAGCCAGTGATCCAAATATCTGCCGTTCTGTTATTTGTCATTGTTATATTTCATGCCCACCCTTCCCATCAGTGCCTTAATTTAAATAATAAAAAAGGACAGCATATGGTTATGTCTAAAACGTTGGGGAAAAGGAAACATATGGCTGTAAAAGAGAATATGGAACAGCATGAAAGAGACACATTGGCATTGCTAGACAGTCATTTGATGTGTGAAGGAATCTCTTTTAAAATTCCCCGTGGAGTGGTTGGCAGCCGTTTTCTGCTGAACTCCTGACAGAATCAGCATTGTTAAGATGCCTGGCATCAGTTTTGCTGTGAGATGTTTTGTCCCTCTATTTCTGGGCCACTTAAGACAGTTTTATCCTGGTTTGTTTATTCAGCTTGAAGCATGCAAAACAGATGCAGAATGTACCGATACTTAGCCTATACTAAAATATTCTCTTGGTCAATTGCAGCATATTTTTTAACAAAAAATGTTGTATGACGATGACTACTAAACTATAATTGACTGGCATCTCAGGCAGCTGTTAATTTCATAGATTGCTGTTTTTGATGTATCTCACAATTGTAATTTGTTTCTCATAATTCTGACTTAATATGATCTTAATATCCTCCAGTGGGGCTTTATAATTCATAATTTTGGCTTTATATCTCCCTGTTTGAGATTAAATATTACAAATGCTCCCTTATTTCTCATAATTGCGATTCTTATATCTCTGACTTTATATCTAACAAATTTGACATTTTTTGATCATAACTTTATTTCTTGATATATTTCAGAATGAGTTCATTTCTTAATGTACACTTTGTTTTGAGGTAGAAATGGGCTTCCATATCTCTCATTCTTGTGAAATAAATGATTTCAACTCAAATCTATATGTTGTGCCTATTTGTTTATTGGCTGTGTACTTTAGCATGTTGCTATAACGACTACAACGGTTGTCCAATTCATCAGTTGCATAAAATGCTGTTCTAAATGTTTAATATTGCTAATAAACCATGCACCAAATCATCATATTTGAATGATTTCTGAATCAGATCACATGATTATTGCATTTACTGCATCAAATAAATGCAGACTTGGTAAACATAAGAAATTTTGTTCACACACAAAAATCTCTCCAACCCCAAACTTTTAAAAGGTAATGTACTTGTAGTTGTGTTTATGTATCAGCTTATGTCTTTTAAAAAAACAATGACTTCAAAAATTAACTTTAGAGGTTTGACTGTGTGTGTAACTTTTGAAGACCTATTCAAATTTTGTTTCACTATCCATTTAATTTACTCATAAATCCATAACTGCCATGGGAATTTCCCAAGGGAATCCATAGCTCGAATATGCTAATTCTCTTCCAGGTTTTAGGACTACAGTGATCTCTGTTCTGTGGAAATCTGAGAAGCTTTCTGATTTATGGAATAATCTGGACAGCAATATGTGACACTTCACGCTGTCTGCCTCTGCCTTGTGAGTATCTTCAGCTCTCCACCTCCATGTTCTCCATATGCATGATCACTGTTACTCCCACATGAGCAGAGTCGTGGGGCAGCACTGTTGAGAAATGGGGTCATTTGTCTTTTTCTCCTTTAATATCATTCTGTGAGGCCGCAGCACAATCCCTCTGTTGACAGAACGACTCATGAAGAGCTCCTAATGTATGAAAATCACAAACCAAATGGCATATAATTATGATTATAAAAGCTGTTTGGTGGACTCTGAAATTCTCCTGCCATCTGCATATATTTCATGCTCAATCTGGGTCACTAAATACCCCCACGTCTCTAAGATACCATTTGGCTTCAGTTTCACATTCTCAGAATAAAATATTATAATTAAGATTTGTTTGTGTTTTGACATGCCCTTTTAAGTCAATAGCATGCAGCGTTTTGCATAATAATGACAAATCCCCTGGAACAGCCAGTTAGATCATCCATGGCTTCTTTTTAAGCTTATAAAAGCACATGCAGGCCTGATTTTGAAAACTGTCCTAAATAAAGTTGCATCTTGTTTTTCTGTAAGATGGTAAACAATGATGTCATAATGCAAACCTGAACTATTAATGAGCCGCATCTGAATATGTACGTTGCCATATCTCTGTACGCTTCAGATTCGTAATATTATGTCCCATGAAATCCCATTATCTGGCTCACCTTAAGGAAAACAAACAAACTGCTCTGCATCTCATGATTTATAAAGCGCCACAGTGTTTGGCAAATAGCCGTGATACCTTAAGACGGATGATTTTCTTTATTCTCGTTTCAGCTCAATCCTCTGTTATTTTCACCTGTCAGTGCGCCAGAGAGCTTCATTCATCTCTGTTCTTTATTATTCTTCCCTCTGGTGCTCTTTCTTTTTCTTTTTTAGAGATGTCTATGCATCCCCTGTGTCCTTGTTTCTCTTTTTCATTCCACCACTTCCGTTCTGTTTGCTTCCTACACATACTTTTTTAAATTATAAAAAAAAAAGGAATATCTGGCATGTTTGTCATTAAATCTGTAGTCAGTTAAAATGCAAATTTGTTTTCAAATCCACAACTTAGTCCATTTCTAAAAGGTCCCATTTACATGTTTGACATTTATCAACACTCAAAATGCCAACATGAAATGACCCTATTTACTTATTAATTCATGTTACTTAATACACATGCATGTTATTTCAATGCTTTTTTCTGTCTATTCATCCCCTGTGTCCTTGTTTCTCTTTTTCATTCCACCACTTCCGTTCTGTTTGCTTCCTACACATACTTTTTTTAAATTATAAAAAAAAAAGGAATATCTGGCATGTTTGTCATTAAATCTGTAGTCAGTTAAAATGCAAATTTTTTTTCAAATCCACAACTTAGTCCATTTCTAAAAGGTCCCTTTTACATGTTTGACATTTATCAACACTCAAAATGCCAACATGAAATGACCCTATTTACTTATTAATTCATGTTACTTAATACACATGCATGTTATTTCAATGCTTTTTTCTTTAATAAAATAATTAATACTTTCCGACTGATCAATTCCACCTGGCTTTTAACCCCTTCTCTCCATTCGTGTTGCCTTTAAATATCACAGAAATGATAAGCTATCTCCAGGCCAGCTAAAGCTTGATCATGCTAAAATGAACATGCACATCTTTCTGCATCGTTTAAAGTGTCTATATTCCTTTACAGTTTTATTTTAACTGTGAATTTACATTCTTTTCTGAGCTATTCATTAACAGCAAATTTATTGATATATTGCAGCTGCTGCACCGAAGAGCATTTGACAAACGGAGATGATTTACCTTTATAATACATTCACGCATCAGGAGCTACATACAAAGATGATAAAGTGCTTTTCTTCCCCATGTGATTTAGAGAGAGAAAATCATCTTTCATTACCAAACAAATAGATGTCAGCGTCTGAACTGTTGCCTTCTTGTTTATAATCCAGTGACAAGCTTTTCTCCAGGATTGATTGCTATGTGCTCAGCAGCATTCATTGTTGAATGGATTCTCAGATGAGCCTCAGAAGAGGGTTCTAAGTCAGGCTCATCTGGTTTGCTGGTTTTAGAGCAGTTTTGGGCTCTTGTCAGCTGGACTGGTTGAGAGAACCAGCTGAACGCAAGGTTGGCCAAATTGTTGATTATAAATATGCTAATTTCATTCAAAAGCTAAAATGAATGATAAAATAGTTAAAACAAAATTTCAAACTGAGTACTTCACCTTAAAAGACAGGTGCCTATATAGGTTTAGCTCACTAGATTTTGAAACTGAGCCATTTGTGATTTACTTTGTGCCATCTCATATTGCTGGTTGAGGCCTTGCAGCATAAAAATGCATTGAGAATTTAAGATTTTTTTTTAAAAACAATTATTTTAGTAAATGTCTTCACTGAACTTAAATGTCAAGCTGGCATAATTTAAAATCTAATTTAAAAATATTATTTCAGTGTAAGCCTATATGAACTCAAACATGCAGTTATCCAGATACTGTAGGCCTACTTTTTGGTTTGATTATAAAGCTGCACTGCACTCTCTAAAGTAAAAGTTCCAAAACAGGGTTGAAGAAACCTTTCAGTGAACAGTATATAAAAAACATTTTTCTTAGTGTGAAGAACAAAATTATAATCCCAAAAAACCTTTTTGCCACTATAAACAACCTTTTTAAAATGGAAATATTCCATGGATGTTAAAGGTTCTTCAAGGAACCATCTATGCCTAAAGAACCTTTAAGGGTGTGAGGTGCATTATTTGTTCTGGAATGTTTTTAGAACTTAATAACAGTAAGCAAACCAAAAAATTATAATAATTATAATTATCAGGTAAATCTGAAGTTATTTAGTAGAGGCCGCATTGAAGAAACATCCTCAGAAAATCTGTTTACTTTTCATTTACTTTAACTTAGGAAATAGAAATGTTCAAAGCTTAAATCAAGAATTAACATAAGTTTCTGTAACACAGCCCCAAGACACTATTTTTTACAGTGCTTGAAAATATTTCAGGATAATACTCTCAAGGTGTTGCTTTCGTTTAAGCTGTCCTTTTCCTCCCATGATACGCAGTGATTTAATCTGGCAACTGTCATTGTGCCATTGCAGGTTCATTACACCTGAGGGAGTTCCTCTGGAGGCCGAGCTGTCCATCAGCGGTCTCTGCGGTCTCCTGTTGCCCCTATTGCTTGTCACAACGCGGACTTCCTTGCACCAGAACGGAGCATCTGAGTGTGACCTCCGGTCAGCTGGAGTGCGGTCGACCAATGAGGCGAATAGACAGAAACACGAGACGGTCCTCCCTCGATGCCTCATTAGAAGATGATGAAAAATATAGGAGAAAAACGACAGCAGGCTTGATTGCGCAGAGCGTAAAAGCGCTTCATTTACTGCCGTTGAACGCTAAAAGGCCTCCAAATTGTTCTGTAATTAAAGCAGGAGGCGTAGTTATGCCTGTTTGAAATTCATACGGCACGATGGGGTCTCAGGAGGAGCTTTAGTTTTCGTGCGAGGTGCCGGGTTTAAACGTTCAATCAGCGCGGCGAATTCAGGAAGGAAAGCCCTCGGGTCTGCCATCGTTCATGAACTGCTGCTCACCTCCCACAACTCGCCGCTCCTCGGCTTTGTGCAATAATGGACCTGTATCTTATTCTCCCAGTGTTTTGTTCCATGTTCCGCATCATATTAACAAAGACTTATTGCCTGCGAATGCAATTATCTGCAAAGCTGCGGAGGACATTAAACCCCACACTTCGGTAGGCTGCATAGTCAGTCGCCATACTCGTAATCCACAGGAGTTTAATTAATCAAAAAGTTATACTGTTTTGCAGAGTGGGGGGTTGCGCTTCAGATCAGTTTATGACAGCGGATAAATCTCTTTCTCTCTTGCCTATGCTCTTGTGCGGTGGACTAGCTAAAATATTAATGGAGCTCATAGGCGCTGGAACATCTCCCATAATGAATACATGATCGTTGGTGACTGTCCCCAGCCCCTCACCCCATTTTTCCCGACAGGGACTGAATTTTTCAATCCCTGAAACTGATTGGTCTGTAATAATTGCTATATTTTCCCCTTCCGTTCTCATCTCCTGTCTGAGTTGTGACTGATAGATGTGGATATTAATTGTAAGGGTGGAGCGGAGTTGTGTGGTGGATAAGTGAGGAAGAAGCCGCGCTTGGCCCATTAGAAGTCCTGTCACTCATCACCTGTCCTGCAGACTCAAGGTAGATTCATTCCTCGAGATCGTATGGTGGTCCTTTCCAGCTGAGGCTGGATACAAATTCTGCTTTATCTCGAGAGGAAGTCAAGACTGTGTAAGAAGCTTTTGGTAGAGAAGTCTTTATATGTAATATTTGTACAAATCTTTAATCTTTAATAGCCTATATATTATAAATATATATTTTATTTGCTTATTTAAATAATATTGAAAATGTTATGTAAATATGAAATATGTAAGCATTATTTTGTATATTTTATATTCTTAAATTCATTTAGGGCTATGTACAATATAATATAGATTAAAAATCATTATAGTCTTTATATTATTTTTTATAATATTTTATATATCATTTTTTAAATCTTTAATATGTTATATAAAATATCTATTATATATAATATTTATTTGTTTATTAAAAGAATATTCAAATATATTTTTGTAATATAAAATATGCAAGTATTATTTTTATACATTATATATACATATTGTTACGGAGAGAACAGAGGAAGCATGCGGATCCATATGCAAAGCTTTATTTAACAGACATGGTCAAAAACAGGCAAGGGTCGATAACAACAGCAGATATAGCACAGGCAAGACGAGAGAGTAATCCAGAGACAGGCGTGGATCAAACGACGGCGAACCTAATCCAGAGGGTGAGGCAAACGGGTAATCCACAAACAAGCAATAGTCCAAGCAAGGTGCAAACATAGTCCAAAACGGCAAGACAAAGGGAAAATCCACAACAGACAAAAGATCAGGTAACAGGCGATCAGGTATAACAAGACTAGACTGAGAACTAGGACTGGGAACTGGCTCCATGATGTAGCTATCGCTAACACAGTGATATGCTAAACAATACTCGGCCCTGAACAGTGGTTAGGGCCTCGC
>NW_015656001.1:257066-258416 GCF_001515625.1 Sinocyclocheilus rhinocerous | reverse complement strand
GAACGGAAGTCCATGAACAGGATTCGTGACACATATACATACACACATATATATTAATAATTATTTTTATTATGATTATCAGTAGTAGTAAATAATTAATCTTTAATATTATGTATATTTTAATTTACTTATTTAATATAATATTATATGTGCTTTGTAATATTAAATATATATTTTTTTTGTTAATGTCTTGTTTTTATATAATAATTTATATTAAAGGAGACCTATTATTCCCCCTTTAACAATATGTAATATAAGTCTCAGGTGTCCCCAGAATGTGTCTGTAAAGTTTCAGCTCAAAATACCCCACAGATCATTTCTTATATAATTTTGAAAATGGCTATTTTAAGTGGAAGCAGAAACACTCTGTTTTCGTGCATGTCTCTTTAAATGTAAATGAGCTGCTGCTCCCCGACCCCTTTTCCAGAATAGGTCTGTGCCTTTACAGCTCATAACTCAGATGCTCTGCTAAAAAACATCTGTCTGGTTTTGATTATCATGTCTATCACGCTGAAACTTCACAAACTTCTGAAACTTATAGTTTAAACTTCTGATATATGGTTTTCTGAGCACACACATCAAAGCACACTCACAGACAAAGTGGCTGTCACAGGGCAGTGAGTACTAAACTGCTCTTTCATGTCTTATTGCGCTTAAAGTTAAACTGTCAAATACACACAAGTTTATGTTAAAAACACACGTGAGTTACAAACAGTCAGTCGGGTAGTTGGTGGAAACTTGCAGATTAAGGGGTGGTAATATTATAACAAGTTCCCCTTTGTACGTCAACGGAGGAGCGAAATCAGAGCGGCTCATTTTTTTTCACAAGCTTGCAGAGAAAGGCTTACAAAAAAAGAATAAATAACTGGGTTGTCCTTTTTCACGTTTTTTGGGTTGGTAGATGCACCGGTGCCTTGGCAATATAATCGCCATTGGCTAGTAAATGTTTTTGTTTACGCGCCAGACTGATATACTATTTTACACACACACACACATACACATACACGCACGTTTACTAGCTATCTAAATGGGGACATTAGACTTCAATTGTTTTTATATACAGATAGTTATACACTTTTTAACCTAAACCCACCCCTACCCCTCACAGAAAACTTTCTGCAGTAAAGCAGATAGCCATAATGCAACGTCCCCCATTTAAAACCGTTAGGCTATAGAAAACGCTTAAGGGACGCTATAATGGACGAAGACGGTTTAGGCTAAAACCAAAATATGGTACACAGTTTATTAATAAAATATAGCATATTATGCACACGAAAGCAGACAAGCCCAGAATAGCTATAAAGAAGCCAATACACAATTTAAAGCGAGACTGAATGTAGGCTTATGGGC
>NW_015656001.1:256463-256582 GCF_001515625.1 Sinocyclocheilus rhinocerous | reverse complement strand
TCATAATGAACAGAAAATGTGCCGCACTGGAGTGGACCGGGGCTCACGCTGTACGGCACAGACTATAATACAGATTTAAATTGACTGTGTAACATTTTATCTGTATTGGTGATTCTGTT
>NW_015656001.1:240497-256331 GCF_001515625.1 Sinocyclocheilus rhinocerous | reverse complement strand
GTGTAACGGAGGCCAGCGAGTAGGTGCTGTGCAAGGTAAACCTCATTCCCCTGATCTCAAGAGACGCACTAGTGGCTGTAGCAATTTAGCCTCCTTGTTAGTGCGTCCGTCTCCCATGCCGGAGACCCGGGTTCGAGACCCACTCGGAGCGAGAACGAGGTGCGGCAGAGCGGACCCCGGAAAGAGGGCTTACACATGCACTGACTATTTCGTCCAAGTTCAAAACAAAACTCATTGTGAACGTATGGAGCTGTATGAACCACTACAATCTGTAAAGTAAACAGGAAGTGTTTGTCCGAACTCAACTGGTTTTGCGAGAGAACGCAAAAGTTTTGCGAGGGAACGCAAATATCTCTCACACACATACTGGCGAGTAAAATCTAAGAATTTATTAGCCAATGGGTAAATGTTAAACATTATTTAGTCGCCCAGAGTAAGATTTAGTCGCATATGCGAGTGATTTACTCGCAATGTAGAGGCAAGTTGGACTGAATGCTGAGAAAACCACAGAAATTAAGGTAAACTATCCCAAAATATTCTTTAATTAGAGAACCATAAACATATAATTGTGTTCAACAAAGGGCCTTCCAAATCTATCTATCTATCTGTCTGTATGTCTGTCTGTCTGCCTGCCTGCCTGCCTGCCTATCTATCTATCTATCTATCTATCTATCTATCTATCTATGGTCTTTCTGTCTGTCTATCTGTATCTGGGAATGCATGTTTTATCCTGTTTGTTTGTGCTGGGAAGGATTGATTTATGAACACGCCACGGTATGTATACCAGATCACAAAATGAATGCATATAGATTCACTCTGTTTATCCGACACACACAAATTCGCACAAACCTAAGAAGAGTGTGCATCTCAACCACAGCAGACAATTTCAGGAAAAACAAACTGATTATCTTGTTTCCACCGTACACACACACACACACACACACACACACACACGTTAACAGAGTGCAACACAAATAGCCATTTAATCACTGATCTCTCGTGCTTGAAGGCTGTGCTGGTAGGGATAGCGGTGCAGGAAGGCGAGACACTGCTGTGTTATCTGATGTGCAGCCTGCTGGCTTTACCAGCATCTAATCAGATTCCCCAGATCAGGTCTGCTCTGTGTTACTGATAGAGATTGTGTTGTGTTGCACACTCCTATATCCACTACTGTGGATAATACAAACTCACATTACCACTGCACTCCTGCAGGGAACTCCAGGAGGTGCTTATGCCTATCATTAACAAGAGGGGTTAGATGGGAAGCAAAAATAATGCTGCCCTTTTGTGTATGTACTTTGTGTTTTATTGTATTTATTTAAATTTTTTATTTGTTTTGAATTTTATTTTGGGTATCCACATTGTTGTGGTCATGGTAATATAATGTGATATATAATACATTTTTGGTATTATTTTATTTTATGTCCACATAGTTTTGGCCATAGTGTGGATAGAAATGCAATGTGATATATCATTCATTTATTTATTAATTTATTCATACATGCATCTTATTTTTTATTTTATTTTATTTTGGGTGCTATGTTATTATATAGTTTTGGTATCATTCATTTATTAATTTATTCATTCATTTGTTGATTGATTGATTGATTGATTCATTCATTACTGCACACTACATTGCTGCAGTCAGTGTTATTTTAGTTTATTTATATTCTTTTATAGCATTTACTAATTTTCATTTTGCTTTTATTTTTATGTTTTCCATTTTTAATTTTGTAAAGTGTAATGTGCTTTTCATATTTGTAATATTTTTATTTTCCTGTTTCTTTTTTTTTTCAGTTATAGTTTCACACGTTAACAGAGTGCAACACAAATAGCCATTTAATCACTGATCTCTCGTGCTTGAAGGCTGTGCTGGTAGGGATAGCGGTGCAGGAAGGCGAGACACTGCTGTGTTATCTGATGTGCAGCCTGCTGGCTTTACCAGCATCTAATCAGATTCCCCAGATCAGGTCTGCTCTGTGTTACTGATAGAGATTGTGTTGTGTTGCACACTCCTATATCCACTACTGTGGATAATACAAACTCACATTACCACTGCACTCCTGCAGGGAACTCCAGGAGGTGCTTATGCCTATCATTAACAAGAGGGGTTAGATGGGAAGCAAAAATAATGCTGCCCTTTTGTGTATGTACTTTGTGTTTTATTGTATTTATTTAAATTTTTTATTTGTTTTGAATTTTATTTTGGGTATCCACATTGTTGTGGTCATGGTAATATAATGTGATATATAATACATTTTTGGTATTATTTTATTTTATGTCCACATAGTTTTGGCCATAGTGTGGATAGAAATGCAATGTGATATATCATTCATTTATTTATTAATTTATTCATACATGCATCTTATTTTTTATTTTATTTTATTTTGGGTGCTATGTTATTATATAGTTTTGGTATCATTCATTTATTAATTTATTCATTCATTTGTTGATTGATTGATTGATTGATTCATTCATTACTGCACACTACATTGCTGCAGTCAGTGTTATTTTAGTTTATTTATATTCTTTTATAGCATTTACTAATTTTCATTTTGCTTTTATTTTTGTTTTCTATTTTTAATTTTGTAAAGTGTAATGTGCTTTTCATATTTGTAATATTTTTATTTTCCTGTTTCTTTTTTTTTTCAGTTATAGTTTTTGTAATTTTAGTGCTTCAGCTCAAACTTATTTAATTTCAGTTAGCTGACAAGACAAAATTTCTCATTGTTGTTTTTTAAGTTTATGTTCACCTAATATTTTTATTTAATGTCAACTTTATAACAAAAACAATTCTTAATACTTTTAGTTCAATAACAACATTGGCTATACGTTTATTCTTATGCCTTGCGTTCATCTGCAGGGGCTTTTTTTTATTATGGGCTTTCCTGAGCTGACACTTTTATCCAAGAACTTATTTATTCAGGGAGCTTCAAAGTTAGTGGGTCAGTCGACCTTGCAGGCCTTTGAATTAAATCTCAACCTCAAATACAAAATTAAATCAAATCCAGAGGGAGAAAATTCCTCCCTGTGAGCCAGCGAGGTTTTAAGCGCACTTGCAGAACTCTTAATGCTTGAAATGTGTCCTCTGCAATAAGAGTAGACTCAGCGTCCTTTGAGATCTATAGAGTTGTGTAACTATCCGATTCAGCATTCGCACGCCGAAAGCTCTGAGCTCTCAACACAGCGTGTGTGAGTCCTCACACAGCTGTGGAAGAATAAGCTCAAATGTGTCTTACACAACTAGATATCGTCTTAAAGGTAGAGTGTTACAAAACTCTACTTTGTTTGAACAGTATAGCTATTTTAAGCATCTCAAGAAACCTTTAAAATCAGGATCGCCGGTCAGTGTTTCATGGGAAGGTAAGGCTCACAATAGTCCTGTCGTTGTGCATTCAGTCCTCTAGTGAGCTGGCCTTGGTCAAAACATGGACCTGAAGCAACAATCCTCAAGGTACAGGTGTGCTTTTCGAGCTATTGTTCTAATGCCGGTTGTTTTCTTCATAATTCATGTAGTACCATGGTACACTGATTCTTTCTGATTTCACTGATTATTTAAGATTACACTGATTAAAACATTTGGAAAATGATTCTTAGAAAATTGCTTGCAAATTTCACAAACATTTGCAAATAATCAGCAAGTAACACGCTGAATTAAAAACTAGAAAAACTGAAATAGTAGTTTCTTGTATACGTACTCCAATAATCTTTGTTTTTATTACTTCAAAAAAATCATTTATTACAGTGTAGCCAGTGTTTTAAAAACCTATTCTTTTGTTAACTGTAAACGATTAAATATATTACTCCTTCTATTTTGTAATGTATCATATTTATATATGTTTATATCTATAAATAACTCTGAAAGTAAAAATGCATTCTAATTTACAGCGATAATAAATATATATATATATATATATATATATTTATTTATTTATTTATTTATTTTTTACTTTTATAGTTATAACAGTTGTTAAAAAGTGTTTTTTGTAAGTCGAAAATATGAATTACCTAATAATTTGTAAGAAAAAAAATGGGGGAAAAGTGAAAAAAAAAAGTGTTTTTTTTAATGGAAAAAGAATGTATAAATAGTAAAAAATAATAATAATAATAATTTTTTATATATAGTTTTATTTTCAGATATAATGTGAAACAAAACATATATTGTATAAACAACATTACAAACATAATTTTTCTTTAACAAAAGCAAAACTAACGAGAAAGAGAGAGAGAGAAAAAAGCAACTCAGAAATAATCTATTTAGCTGTCTTAATTATTAATAAAAAATCAAATCAAATCCAAAAATCTAAAAAATAATGTACATTTTTGCAATTATTTTGCAATAAGAGAAGGTAAATGCTCCAAAGAAAGAGCCCCAAATTTTTTCTAAAGATTTTGGTGAATTCCTAACATTGAAAAGGATTTTCTCAGGGGTGCCAGCCAGAAGCATGAAATACTTTTTATGATGAGACAAATCTAATAATTCAGTATCCCCTATTATCCAAACTCTAGGATCATAACTGATTGGGATACCTATAACCTTTGAAGATATATCAATTATATATTCCCAGAAATCCTTCAATACAGGACAATTACAAAGCATATATGAAGTAAATTGCCTTCAGATGTTTTACACCAAAAAAATTTAACTGTAAAATTATAAAATATAATATTAAATTTTTCATGATACTTAAAGCTTCACTGTAAATTATGATAAATTGTTTGTGATGTTCATTATTTTTTATAAAAGCATCTGCCAAATTATTGAATATGTAATTATTATATATTATATCTTAGTAATTGTATGTATTTATATACTTATAAATTACTCCAGCCAGAAGCATGAAATACTTTTTATGATGAGACAAATCTAATAATTCAGTATCCCCTATTATCCAAACTCTAGGATCATAACTGATTGGGATACCTATAACCTTTGAAGATATATCAATTATATATTCCCAGAAATCCTTCAATACAGGACAATTACAAAGCATATATGAAGTAAATTGCCTTCAGATGTTTTACACCAAAAAAATTTAACTGTAAAATTATAAAATATAATATTAAATTTTTCATGATACTTAAAGCTTCACTGTAAATTATGATAAATTGTTTGTGATGTTCATTATTTTTTATAAAAGCATCTGCCAAATTATTGAATATGTAATTATTATATATTATATCTTAGTAATTGTATGTATGTATATACTTATAAATTACTGTAAATTATGCCAAAGTTACAGATAATGTCTTTCTAAAAGTAAAAATTATACATTCTAATTTACAGTGATAATATATATTTGAAAAAAGTACTTATAGTATTCACTAAATTCACATTCACGTTAAAACAGTGAAAAATAAATCCATGCGACACATCACATTTGATTTTTTTTATTTAGTTAAATGTTTCTTATTTCATTTATGCATATTATATTTTAGAATATTATATATTATACATTACATTTTATGTTGTTTATAGCATTATCTTGTTGCCAAGTTTTCTGCTCTGTCTATTGTTAATGGCCAGTTTTGATGAACTTTAAAATATTATGTGTATCTTACCAGCAAAATTATTATGGTGATTGTCAGTACATTTATAAGGTACAAAGCAGATTTAGTAGTTGAGGTAGGCTAGTGTATTTACATTATATCAGTCAGTTAAACAGTTCATTGAACATCACTGGGGTTTTTTTTACACTCAATCTGGCAACAGCAGCTGCCGGTTACACTAAATGTTTTTTTACAGGTGATGGTGATACAATTTTGTAATGGGATCTGAATCCTCTCATTGAAAATCAATCAATGCTACCAGAATCTCAGCACAGGAGCTTTCATTTGAGCGCTGTGTTCATTGTTGTTCTGGGTCAAGCAAACAGAATGAGAAACAGAGATGCTGCAATTAGCCTTACGCTCCAAACATACAGTAAGAAGGACGCATCTCTTCTTATTCCGCTGTAGGGCTGCGCCCAGCATTTGCATGATTTAACATTTAGAGATGACAGGAATAAATAGCAGATCTCTCCACCCTGTAATTGCGGCCACAATCACTGGGCACTGTCATTTGCACTTAACCGATGCTATCCTTGTTACTGAGATGTTCCTGGCATTAAACACCAAAGCCTGATATGCTTGCAGCTCGCTGGTCACGTTGCAAGACCATCAAGGAGGTCAGGAGGGGGGAGACGGGATGTGAGGAAAATGAAAATTTCTTCCAATTGACTTCCACACACACACACAGATCTATCTGGAAGCCAAGGCCCAGTTTGGCTTTGGGGAGAAATAGTCTTTACGCTGGCGGTGTGATTTTAGCTCCGCTACATCTATTACTTCATATATTGGCAATGAGATATTTTTTTCAGCTTTCAGCAAAATAATGGATTGTCCGCTTCCTTAACTCGGATTAATTTGGCTGGCATTGTATATGTATATTTCAGTACCATTTTGCGTCTGGCTGGACGCTTCTCTCTTACTGTCCTCAAGGCTGTAACAGCAGGAGAGGTTCATTAGCATGTCCTGGAAAATCTGTTGGGTTTGACATTCATACTTAAAAAATTCATTCATGCAAATGGGGTTTTTGACTTGATACGCCTCTGATTATTCATAAGTGATTAAATGTGGTGACTTAAGTAAGTGGATCATGTTTAACTGGCGCAGCAAAGCAAGTTTTGTTCAGATCTTGTTCTCTGTTCTCTTGACTCGCACAAAGGATGCAAATTCTGACTACATATGAATAATCAATATTGATCTACTAACCAGTATTCTAGTTAACTGGTTAAAATGTTCAGAATTTGAGAACTTGCTCTCTTTCGGTTCTTCAGAGCAAATATGAATTGAATGAATTGAATTGAGTGACAGGAAGAGGAATTTACTAAATTGTAATTCAAAGATATTGAAAACAGTCATCCGTTTTGTGTCACTTTAATTTTGACTAATTAAGCTTATAAATATGTATTTTTTACTCAGCTGATTAGACTGATTAATATATATGAAGGCATATCAGAATATGTTAATTTAGAGCAGCACTTCATAAAATTACAATTTGCACACAATTATCTCAGTTTTTTTGGAAACGCCCCATATTTGGTGTATTTAGCCAAAATAAGTAAAAAATAAATAAATAAATACAAAAGGAAAACATAATACAAATAAATAAGTCATAATAATAATAATTATTATTATTAAAGGAATTACTAAGAAACTACACTTAGACAAGTTATGTGAATTTATTTTAATTTTATTCGATACTGTGTATTCTCTCTTCTGTCTCGATTCAAATTGAGGAACTGAACCCTCCTGACCATCTTATATTCAGTACCTATATATAAATCAGAGGGAGGTTGAAATGCAAAAGTTTTATATTTCCTTGTATAGCGCTATAAAACATGAAAACTTATACGAGCAGACAGATGTCATCTTTACTTCCGCTACACTGAATCAATCTGGCACCGGTTACATTCCAAGCACATTCTGTCACTTAACATCTGCAGGGGCACTCAAGCTGACGCCGCCAGAATGCTTACGATTTCCACTGCGTTTGTTAAGCAGGTCTGCAACTTTCTGTTATCTTAGCAATAAATGCTAAATCAGCATCAGCCGTATCTTCCTGCTGTGTGTTGTTTCTTGTCTGTATCAGTTTCAGTCTGGCTTGCCGTTCCCTTAATTGCCTCTTTGAACATTGATTGACCCAAATGAAAATTGTTCGGACGGAGGGGCGCCAATGCCCTTGAGGCCAGACGGAATTGGTTAAATGAAATGGAAATGACTTGTGAGAATTGGTTTGCATGTATGAGGCTGAAAGAACATTCATGTTCATCTTTAAATGTGCTGAATATGTGAAGTGCACATTTACAAGGATTTTCTTGCACAACAGTAAATACAACACAATATACAATACAACACAAAGCAGTTGTTTTATAGATTTCCCTCATTTTAAGTAGATAGTTCTAGCAAAAAAAAAAAAAAGTATGATATGTAACGTGTGGTTATTTTTTTACGTCATTTTGAAACTCATTCGGTAATTGAAGTAAACATTAGGTCAGTAAATTTAACAAAAATACATTAATGTTCGAATGTATGGGGTCAATAAGATTTGTTATGTTCTTGAAAGAAGTATCTTATTCTCACTAAGGCTGTGTTTATTTGGTCAAAAATACTGTAAAAACACTAATATTGTGAAATATTATTACAATTTCAAATAACTGTTTTGTATTTTAATAGATTACATTTTTTTATTTATTTCATCATTACTCCAGTCTTCTGTGTCACATGATCCTTCAGAAATCATTCTAATATGCTGATTTGCTGCTCAAGAAATATTTCTTATTATTATCAATGTTGAAAACAGTTTTTGCTGTTTATATTTTTGTGGAAACATATCTTTATTTTTTTTTCGGGATATAAAGTTAAAAAATAACAGCATTTATTTGAGATCTTGTGTAACATTTTAAATGCTCCAAATACACAAAATAATGATCTTTAAAAAAGCATCATATGACCCCTTTAAGTCACAGTCTTGGGGTCATTCTCAGTACAGGATGAGACCTTGAGCACAGTTTGTCAGAAAGGCAGTGAAAACTTTCCTTTCTTTGAAGCAATTGCGCTGGATGTCACATTACACCTTGACACACATCTGTGTGCATGACTTTCATCAGGTTGCCTGCAGCTCAAACAAGGTGATGAGTTCTATTCCACAGAATGCATGAACTGTGAAAAAGCAGTGTAAGTTATTGTTTTAAAGGGGTCATATGATGCGATTTCAAGTTTTCCTTTCTCTTTGGAGTGTTACAACCTGATTGTGCATAGATAAGATCCCTGAAGTTGCAAAGACTAAAGTCTCAAAACCAAAGAGATATTCTTTATCAAAGTTAAGACTCTGCCACGCCCCCCTAAAACGGCTCGTTCTAACACGCCCCCACATATCTACCTCACTATGTGAAAATATTTGAATAATGCCGCCCAAACGTTCATGCAAAGAAAGAAGGCGTGGTTTCAGGAACAGCAGTTAGTGTTGAAGCAGCCATGTCAAGGAGACGCTGTGTGTTTCTAGGCGAAAGCAAAAGCACTTTATGTGGCCTTCCGAAAGTAGATGCATTTAGGAATCATTAAGATCACTTACAACAGAACAGCAATGCATTTTATGGACGACCGTTTCGTGAACCTAGGAGAGGAGGTAATTCTGACTTTGCTATGACAATCTGGCACTTCTGAATCAGCTACTGTAAGTATGTTTTGTTATTAGTTTAAGTATTTGCAAATGACTGTTCAAATGCGGAGTTTTGCGCATCATGTGTGTGTGTGTGTGTGTATGTGTGTGTGCGTGCATGCGTGCGTGCGCGTGTGTGTGACAGAGAGAGAGAGACAGGGTCACTCACAGTGGAGTCAGCTGTCTTAACCGTGGCTTGTGTACTGCAAACACATACCAGCTTCATCACTGTGTCTGTCACGCGACTCTGTTCCCCTTTCGGGCTCTGTCTTTACATTTATTTTGAAAGATGAAGCTCGCGATTATGGTAAGGGGCGTTACATTTCCGACGAGTGCTTGCGGTGTTCGGCCAATCACAATGCACTGGGTCAGCTGGCCAATCAGAGCAGACTGCGCTTGTCAGAAGGAGGGACTTTGTAGAAAACGAAGCGTTTGAGAGAGGCGGGGCATAGAGGACCTACAATAATGTACAGTATTTGAAAAATAATGTGTTTTTTGAACATTAAAGCATGTCAACATATTCTGTTACACCAAATACACAAAATAATGATCTTTAAAAAAGCATCATATGACCCCTTTAAATAAAAGCATAATTCATAAATGAAATTCTCGCTTGATTGTCTGACATAATAATGCATGTCTGAAATTGTCTGTGATCTGATAAAATTGTGCACACTTTAAAGGCAAGGCGTTACAACATTAAAAAAAATAAAATAAATTGAAGATCATAAGTCAAGTAAAATAAGAGTGAATTAATTAAAAAATGTGAACAAATTGTTTGCACGATTTATACTTTTAAGAGAGAGAGAGAGAGAGTGTGTGTGTGTGTATATATTTAATTATAGATAAATATATAGAATATATATATATATATGTTTATATAATTGTTATTTTTATTTATTAATTTAATACCACACATAAAATGTCCCATTTAAATGACATATCACAGAAATAGTTGTCTTAAAGTCGAAAAGTCCGAATGAAATCAAAATGTACAATATTTATTTTGTTAGTGCACATTGTTAGTCAGTGAACAATGTATATATTTAATTATAGATAAATATATAGAATATATATATATATATGTTTATATAATTGTTATTTTTATTTATTAATTTAATACCACACATAAAATGTCCCATTTAAATGACATATCACAGAAATAGTTGTCTTAAAGTCGAAAAGTCCGAATGAAATCAAAATGTACAATATTTATTTTGTTAGTGCACATTGTTAGTCTTAAAGTGAACAATTAATCTGTGCAAGATAATCCTCTGGAAAAAAATTGTTTTGGTAATCTTTAATCAAAATCTGATCATTTGCTTCCGCTCCGGAATGGCACTCCTGCTCTGATGACGTCAGTTTGACGGCTTGGGCAGAATTTGCTTAACCACGCCCCTCCAACTGTTAGTTTGCTGCGAGAGATGAGAGGAGGAGCGCAAAAATAAAACCCCGCCCTTTACTCAATATTCCGTTTCAGTTGGAAATACGTCACCATACTGAAATAAAGTCGGCAGTAGTCTCAGCCTCAGACATCACGCCCACGGACCATTGGCTGAACGTCTGATGCATACGGCAGACAAAAGTGGAAACACTTCAGGAGTTTCGAAGTCGTCATCGAATTGGTTGAATTATATAGGATTTCCGGGAGACGTGTGTGTCACGTTCTTTAACGTTCCACCTGGAAACAAAGATGCCATGACGCCAAACCCTCTCACGACAGAACGGTGACAATGAGCGCTTATCATGATCAACTAAACGCTGGATTTTTAAAAGTATGTGAAATATTTACATTTCGCGGCATAGAATCTTTAATTTACGTCCAAGCGTTTTACTGTTATTGTGTTATTGTTATTGTGTTCTGTTATTGTGGTGACATTTCCACGCCCCGAAATGTTACACTGAACGAAACGAACTGTGATTGGTTGTTTGACATGTCTGTCAAACGGCCTCATGGGCGGGCCTTGGCCAATGAAAGCTGCCATGGATTCTAGACTTTCAGCCGTCAGTCTGAAGGTCTGGCTACGCGAGACTAAGTCGGCAGCAACTTCTGGTTTACGCAGACTTTAAGATATCAGACCTGTCTCTGTGACAGCGCTTGACTCTGTAAACAGCAGAAACAAGTAAGCAGAGCATCGCCACTCTCTTAGCCAATCAGAATCCCTCTCTGCCTGCCAATCATTTTATATGCTCAAGTTTGAGGGCGGGTGTTGTGCTTCAGCTTGTTTTTATGGCTAGTACAATTTGTTTAGCGTAGATCAGATACATTATGTCTAGATTTATGTATTCTGCCGGCTCCTTTTGTGTTCTACAGAAAAAAATAACACAGTGAAAATCTGGATGATAGATGGTTCATTTTTGGGTGACCTGTTCCTTTAAAGACATTTGCACATATATATTAAGGAGACTCTTGAGAGAAAATGTCAGGCAAATGGAGAGGTCAACATGTCTGAGTCAGATGGAGGTGATCCAGTGAGCAAGAGGCTAATGTAATATAGCTGAACAATAATCTCATACTTCCTGTTTGATCTCTACGGAGGTTGAAGTTGCTCTGCAATAATGGAGCGATTGTTATATTGTCATCTGGTGCTCAATTAATGTAGTGCAGGGACCTGGTTTCAATGAGGGGCCGTGATGATGTGACATGCTTGTTGAATATTTGTATGTATTCTCATCATTGCAGCCTATCAGAAAGTTTAGTTTAATCAGATTTATGTTTGGCCTTCAGATCTTGCTTTGTATCTCTCTTTTTCTCGGCCTGCCCTTTTCACCAGAGCTTTTTTTGAAAGCGCACAGACACACACGCACTTACTGAAGCAATGGAGCTGACAAGATTTGTTCTCTTTCATTAACTTTCACTGCCTAAAGTGTGTTCCATTTGCAAAAGAACTTGAATCATTAATGCATGAGGTATTTTGACAAGAAAGCAGCCTTTCTATTAGCCGTGTTAGAATTAGAACGTCTGAAACCAAATGTGAAGTGTAAAGAGGGTCAGAGACCGAACAAAACACTGTTCGGGTCAAAGTTTTATTAAGCAGCGACAAAATGATACCAATCAGCTTTCACATTGAATACATTTGTCGGCAATTACATTTCACATATTCAGTCGCATTTTAGTGATTCAAAAAAGCATATTGAATATTATGAAAAATTAACTAGAACGACCCATTTAGACATTTAAGGTGATAGTTCAGCCAAATATGTCACGTTGTTCCAAACCTGTATGACTGACTTTCTATTGAGTGTTTTTTTTCCATACAGTGAAAGTCAAATTTTTGTTTAGATCCCAATGTTCTTTTTAATATATATTTGTCACTCAGGACAGGTTTGAAATGACATGATGGTAAATGATGACAGAATTTTCATTTTTGGGAGACCTATGCTTTTAACCTTCATGTTCTTTTGAGATTGACTTCAGTATTATTATTATTATTAATCTTAAGACTCTAAAGTTGCTTGTGTAAACATAAGAGTAAATTAAATGAACATTTCATTTTATCGTTTGTAAGAAACAAATCCATCATTAAGGCGGATGACTTAACTTTAAATAATTGCTTCTGGCTAAAAATGGAGAGTCCTCTATCCATAACATTGATTTCTCCAGTAGAAAATGTCTAAATCAGGATAGAAATATGCACAGATCACGCACCATTTATTAGCGGATGGACTTTCTCACTGGAGGAAGCGTTATTATGGATTATTACTGACTCTTTATTTTGGGCAGAAGTGAGGGTTTAAAGGGATAGTACACCCAAAAATGAAAATTCTGTGATTAATTACTCACCCTCATGTTGTTCCAGTCCCCTAAGACTTTCATTCATCCTTGGAACCCAATTGAAGATATTTTAAATGAAATCAGAGAGGTTTCTGTTCCTTCATAGACAGCCTAAGTAACTGACTCTTAGAAGGCCCAGAAAGGTAATAAAAGCATCATGGAAATAGTCCATGTTACTCCAGTGGTTCAACTGTAATTTTCTGAAGCGATGTGAATGCTTTTTGTGCACCAAAAAAAAAAAAGACTATTTTCACAATTTTCTTCACTTCTGCTTCAATCTCTTAACATGTTTACGAGAGCTTCTTCTTCTCCCGTCCTTGCGATCACCACGACTCATGCATGTTGTGTTGATGCGAGAGCTTCTGTTTGCAAGCAGAAGAAGAGGAACACTGCTGTAACATTTGTAATCATGTCTTAAGAATTCAAATTGAGGAGGACTCAATGCCGAGCCTTACTTATTCAAACCAGAATATAAAGACAGCACCTCCGGTACGGGTTGTATCGAGTCGTGCTCTCGCATCAACACAACACGCATGCGTCGTAGTGCTCTCGAAGACAGGAGAAGAAGAAGCTCTCGTGAACACGCATTGGAGATTGAAACGGAAGTGAAGAAAATTGTGAAAATTGTGAATGAAAGTCTTAGGGGAATGGAGCAACATGAGGATGAGTAATTAATGACAGAATTTTCATTTTTGGGTGAACTACCCCTTTAAAGTTAATAGTGGATTTGTTTTTTGCAAATACACAGCTTTTCACTTCACAAGATGTTAATTTATGGAGTGGAGTCATGTGGATTACTTGTGGATTATTGTGATTTTTTTATCCTCTGTTTGGACTCTCATTCTGACGGCACCCATTCACTGCAGAGGATCCATTGGTGAGCAAGTGATGTAATGCTACATTTCTCCAAATCTTTTCTGATAAAGATCATGTGTGTCTTTCTCATGTTCTCATGTACATCTTGGATGGCCTGAGGGTGAGTAAACTTTCAGCAAATTTTCATTTTGTGGTGAACTATTCCTTTAAATGTCAAGTATGTTTTTGGAAAAAACATTAAAATGGCTTTGGAGTTTCTGGAGAGAGCATGATGGTTAAATTTCTAAAACATTCCAGAAAAAGCATTATCTTTTGCGCAAATTTTAATTTGTTGCTTTAATGTGGTCAGTAGCTATTAACACCCATCAGTGCATGCGGCGTAGTGCTCTTGAGGTACACTAATCAGACGAAATGCCTTTAAAACAGCCGCCTCATCAGAGTCACATCTGTGCTTGTACATGGGGCATTTCTCTTTGTGTCGCTTATTTCAAAATAATTCCCTGTAATACGTAATTTTGCAGTGAGATTAAGCCACTGAAGTGTACACCAGGTCATCCATGTAATTACAGGGATGGTAGCGGCTCGTCAACATACAAATCATCGTTCTGGTTCTGATAGCTATTTGCCCTCGCCTCAACACTCTCTCTCTCTCTCTCTTTCAAACTCTCTTTTGCTTATTCATTCCTAATACGTCTCTGGCCACAGAAGGAAGAAGCGGTTATGCATCGTTCTAAGGAACCCTTGAAGGCAGAGACTATAATAGACTCATTTCCAGCATTTAGGCTTGTACGGTCATTGTGATGGGCTATTTAGGAATGATTGAGACGGACATGAAGCCGCAGTGGGGGCCACATTTCACTGTGATGAAGAGATTTGGAGAGCCTGTGCGTCTTGCTGTGTTGTTGAACATTGTGTCTCTCTGAATTTTAGAAGGCACAGTAATTGCAGGGTTAGACCAACTTCCTGGGAGGCAGGATTTGTTTTCCCAGTTCAAATCATATAGTGTTTATATACAAAATCCATTTTTTTAAAACCAAATTCCTTTTGTGCCCTGGATATCTTTGATTTTCATTTTGAAAAGGCAATATTGAACTGTCTTCAAATTATTTTACAAACGTTTTAGAGTATAAATTCTCATTTGTGTCTCACACAAACACTGGGACAACGACACTGATTGCTACTTGCATAACTGTCTGTTCCATGTCAAAAAGGTAGGTCACTCCATGCAAAATGATAACTTTCTACATATTCAATAAATGACCCTCATATCTTTTGGAAGACTGAATATTTTTCCTTTAAAAGTTTTTTCTATAGCCAGAGCATGCCATTAGGTTGAAAAACTAGGCTATTGTTTATTGGGCTTGCAATAAAGAAAAAGTAATCATTTTTATTTATTATTGAGGCTACAGTTTTCTGTGAAGAATCCAATAAAGCAATGACTGTGACACAGTGACTTTATATCCCAAATTGAATACATAATCAGGTAGCATTGAATCTGTCTAATACAGAAGCTGTGATGTACAACCTCATTTTCCATTTATATGAAATTTGTCTAAATGTTTATTTGTCACGATGCACACAGCGGGGAGGAGCGAGGAGACGTAGAATAACTTAAATAGTCTTTAATAAATGAAAACACAGGGGATATTCTAACACGAAAGCTTGAGCATGAACAAAGAAACACAGAGAACGTAACGAGTTGATCAGACGGAGAACTGAACAGGCAGGAACTAATATACACTGGATGATTACAAAACACAGGTGCCGGGGATTAATCAATGAAACTAAACAAGGACAGGAAGGTGACCAAATAAGGAAAGACAGGAACCAAACAGGAAACACAAGGAAAACCATAAAACAAACTGAACATGTGACATTCCTCCCCCCTCCCAAAAGGCACATCCCGCACCGTAATAATTCCACTGGGGAGGGGGGTGGGCGGTCCTGGAGGCTGGTACAGGATGGGGACAAGGAAGGCATCCAGGGTGGATCAGGCAGTTCAGGAGGCCACGGCGGAGCAGGGAGCTCGGGGCGCCACGGC
>NW_015656001.1:226175-240464 GCF_001515625.1 Sinocyclocheilus rhinocerous | reverse complement strand
AGGAGCCCTCACTGGGCTAGACTCGGGGACAGGAGCCCTCACTGGCCATTATTGTTATTATATGACCTCCTAAGGCCTCACTATCCTGCCACTGATAAGCTACCACTAAATATTGTAGAAACTTAATTTGCTGTAAAGTTGCTTTGCAATGATTTGTATCGTGAAAAGCGCTGTACAAATAAACTTGACTTGACTTGACTTGACTGGCCTAGACTCGGGGACAGGAGCCGACACTGGAGCGAGCTCTGGGGCTGGAGCGTGGGGTGAGCTGGCGAGACGCGGCGTGCCTCAGATGGGGCTGGACGACGAGACTGAAACATTTCCTTTCTTTCTTCCAGGCCATTATCTTTTCAGGCCATATTTTGTTTCCATTCATCCTCAGTAATTCAATCTTAACTAACTTTCATCTATGGACTTGTTGCTGGAGGCAAGAGTTTGAGTCTGAAATATGAAGATCCTGATCTCTAAATATTTGAAAAAAATTTTTTTAAGGTATGGGAAAAAATATAATTACTGTATAAATAATATATGCAATATGCACACTATCTGTCCATTTGGGGTCCTAAGATTTTTTTATGTTTTTAAAAGAGGTCTCTAATGCTTACCAAGACTGTGTTTATTTGATCAAAAACTGTAATATTGTGAAATATTATTACAATGTAAAATAACTGTTTTCCTTTTGAATATATTTTAAAATGTATTATTGTAATGGAAAAGCTGAATTTCCTTCAGTGTCAAATGGAAATAATTCTAATATTCAGTTTTTACTATTTATACCAAGTTACCATATGAAAGCTAAAAATGATAATTATTTGCTTAAATTCTTACAAGTTAAACATGAACCTTTTGCTGTGTTTGCTGATGCTTTAAAAGCTAGTTTTTTAGTTAGTTTAGTTGTAAAGAACACACTTGCCCTAATAAAGGCAAAACTGCCTGTATGGTAAGACTAACAAGCACTCTAGGCTTTACCTTTGTCAGATAAATAATGACCTGTGATGCTATATAAAGTAGAAATTATGTGTGAACATAAAACATATAAGCTTTTAAAACACATATAGGTTATTATATAGTTCACATATTAGTGCTTCAGACATTGTCCTCATGTTTCACATTTGCAGTACGTAATAAAACGGGCCTGTGATGTCAGATACAGGAGGAATTACCTATACCCCTGAGCTGTAATGGAAAAGTGAAATACACCACATAAAGCCCTGAGCTCAACACAATGGTGTAGCATTCATCACAGTAAAGCGATGTGGATGTTTTGCCCTTTTAAGGTGGTTTGTTTCAGACTGAAGCTGCATACACAATAGCTGAAGGTCAACGAGTAAAAGAGAACATGATAAAGGAGAACTGATAACTTGACAGTGTATTTTCAATGATGGTGCCAGTTTTTTTTTTTGCTGTTTCATGGTATTTTTTTTTCACAACTATCCTCCCCAGTCTCTTAGGTAATGAGGGTTGAGTTAATAACAATAGAAGCTATTTCCACAAACCGCCTGTTCTGCCATCCCTGCAGAGGAGGCTAATATGGCGGAAAAGCCTAGATCAAAAACTGACACAGGTAATCATAGATCATTATAGCTTCAGTGGCCTCTCTGCGCTATAGAGCATCATGTAGACGTCCCTCTCTGATCATCCACACCTCATCAAAGTGCAGCCCTATCTGGGCCCCTGCAGAGTTCAGCCCCATGGTGTCCAATTGTGGTGTCTCCTCTGTTTGCTCTTATAACTTTAATATGTGCACCATGGTGCAGGAAAACTTTACAGTGCCAGTGCTGGTGTCAGCGGTTGCTTTTATCTGAAGATGGAATATCTTTGACTGAAAAGTGTGTTTACTTTTTTTAGACATTTGTTAATGATCCATTTGGGTCATTCCTACAGTTTGGGGGATTTTATGTCCCATTGAAACAATACTGCATATTGTACAATGTTAATCAATTTAATGTCACATGGTTTTCTGTGCATATGTACCCCAGCAACATAAATTTGTAATGATAGTAGCTAAGTATAATTTTTTTTTTTTAATTTAAAGGAATTGACAAATTGTCATGTCACCAATCTCAACTTTACTGTTTTCTCAACTTCACTTTGAAATAAAGGCTACATATATATTTATAAATGAGCAATTTAAGTATTACATTGACTTATTCTCTTTAACATAAAATACAGTTAATTGTGATACTTTTTTAATGTTTAAACCCAATAAATTAATTCATGTCTCTCAAACTCCAGTCCAACCAGTAGGCTACTTGTCCTTTTGCTTCAAATTTACTCACCCTCGGACTATCCAAGATATAGATGAGTTTCTTTCTTCATCAGAACAGATTTAGAGAAATTTAGCATTACTTCACTTGCTCACCAATGGATCCTCTGCAGTGAATGGGTGCCGTCAGAATGAGAGTCCAAACAGCCGATAAAAACATAATAATCCACTAGTAATCCACACCTCTCTTGATCAATTAATGTCTTGTGAAGTGAATAGTGACTTTAATCCGTTGCTTCTGGCCAAACTACAAGTCCATAATCCATAATAATGCTTACTTCAGAAGTGAAACAAATCTAAGATGTAAAATCTGTTTTGATGAGGAAACAAACTTCTCTACATCTTGGATGTCCCGAGGGTGAGTAAATTTTCAGCAAAGTTTCATTTTTGGGTGAACTATTCCTTTAAGACTATCCCCAAAATCAAATGACTTCCTAAATGTAACATAATTTCCTTGGTGGGAAAGTATTAGTCATAGACTTGTTTAATAGATTAAAACATTACATGTCCATTCTGTCAATTTATACTAAGCATGAAAATATGTTTTTTATGTATGTATAAAAGTTCTTCATAAATGTTAAAGAGGAAGATTTGTATATTTTTTCAACAAATCCGCTCAATCCTAAATCCACCAAACTTTTGGTAATGAGCCATATGTGTTGTTGTTGTGTTGTTAATACCATGGGATTCTTTTTAGTGCCTTGTACCATATAAATACAGTGGTATGACCAAACTCATCCCACACACAGAGTATGAAAGCAGATATACTTTTTAAGAATGTCTGTCTATTAAAACACTTCACGTTTATGGCATTAAGATGATTGATTTATGTTTTCTTTCCAAATGTAGTGCCCTCATTTTCTGAATTATAAATATTTTCTTTCTCACATAGCCTGCAGCTGTTCACCACAGGTATTCTCTTTAACATGTTTCACTCACAGGTAACATGTCATACTTGTTGAACTTCAATGATGATTAATGTTCTACCATAGAACAACCAGTGTGAGCTGGTGGCTCATGAAAAATAATATTCTCTTAAATATATGTGTAAACTAAGCACAGGAGTAACATACCTGAATTCAACCAACTGACATTTACTTGATTGGTTATTCTTAAAGGGGTAGTTCACCTAAAATTAAAATTTTGTCATGATTCACTCATTCTTGTGACTATATTCTCCAGAACACAAAAGATATTTAAGAAACACTGGCATCCAAACAACATTGGACTTCGGATAAAGCTGAGTATATATAATGACAGAATTTTTACTTTTAAGTTGAGTGCATTTCAAAGTTTTGCAGTTTCTTGCTTATATCTATCTATCTATCTATCTATCTATCTATCTATCTTATATTTATTTATTTATGTAGATTGCATAATGCAAAAAAACTACAATAAATAAATATAGCCTATATGTAGGTATATAAATGTGTCAATAAAATAAAAAACATAAAAAAATTATGTAACTTTAAAATTACACACACACACACACACACACATATACAGTGGGTACGGAAAGTATTCAGACCCCCTTAAATTTTTCACTCTTTGTTATATTGCAGCCATTTGCTAAAATCATTTAAGTTAATTTTTTTTCCTCATTAATGTACACACAGCGCCCCATATTGACAGAAAAACACAGAATTGTTGACATCTTTGCAGATTTATTAAAAAAGAAAAACTGAAAAATGCTCAGTATTTAGTAGAAGCACCCTCTTGATCTAATACAGCCATGAGTCTTATTGGGAAAGATGCAACAAGTTTTTCACACATGGATTTGGGGATCCTCTGCCATTCCTCCTTGCAAATCCTCTCCAGTTCTGTCAGGTTGGACGGTAAACGTTGGTGGACAGCCATTTTTAGGTCTCTCCAGAGATGCTCAATTGGGTTTAAGTCAGGGCTCTGGCTGGGCCATTCAAGAACAGTCACAGAGTTGTTGTGAAGCCACTCCTTCGTTATTTTAGCTGTGTGCTTAGGGTCATTGTCTTGTTGGAAGGTAAACCTTAGTTCCAGTCTGAGGTCCTGAGCACTCTGGAGAAGGTTTTCGCCCAGGATATCCCTGTACTTGGCCGCATTCATCTTTCCCTCGATTGCAACCAGTCGTCCTGTCCCTGCAGCTGAAAAACACCCCCACAGCATGATGCTGCCACCACCATGCTTCACTGTTGGGACAGGTGATGAGCAGTGCCTGGTTTTCTCCACACATACCGCTTAGAATTAAGGCCAAAAAGTTCTATCTTGGTCTCATCAGACCAGAGAATCTTATTTCTCACCATCTTGGAGTCCTTCAGGTGTTTTTTTAGCAAACTCCATGCGGGCTTTCATGTGTCTTGAACTGAGGAGAGGCTTCCGTCGGGCCACTCTGCCATAAAGCCCCAACTGGTGGAGGGCTGCAGTGATGGTTGACTTTCTACAACTTTCTCCCATCTCCCGACTGCATCTCTGGAGCTCAGCCACAGTGATCTTTGGGTTCTTCTTTACCTCTCTCACCAAGGCTCTTCTCCCCCGATAGCTCAGTTTGGCCGGACGGCCAGCTCTAGGAAGGGTTCTGGTCATCCCAAACGTCTTCCATTTAAGGATTATGGAGGCCACCGTGCTCTTAGGAACCTTAAGTGCAGCAGAAATTTTTCTGTAACCTTGGCCAGATCTGTGCCTTGCCACAATTCTGTCTCTGAGCTCTTCAGGCAATTCCTTTGACCTCATGATTCTCATTTGCTCTGACATGCACTGTGAGCTGTAAGGTCTTATATAGACAGGTGTGTGGCTTTCCTAATCAAGTCCAATCAGTATAATCAAACACAGCTGGACTCAAATGAAGGTGTAGAACCATCTCAAGGATGATCAGAAGAAATGGACAGCACCTGAGTTAAATATATGAGTGTCACAGCAAAGGGTCTGAATACTTAAGACCATGTGATATTTCAGTTTTTCTTTTTGAATAAATCTGCAAAAATGTTGTGTGTGTGTGTGTGTGTGTGTGTATACAGTGGGTACGGAAAGTATTCAGACCCCCTTAAATTTTTCACTCTTTGTTATTATTGCAGCCATTTGTTAAAATCATTTAAGTTAATTTTTTTTCCTCATTAATGTACACATAGCACCCCATATTGACAGAAAAACACAGAATTGTTGACATTTTTGCAGATTTATTCAAAAAGAAAAACTGAAATATCACATGGTCTTAAGTATTCAGACCCTTTGCTGTGACACTCATATATTTAACTCAGGTGCTGTCCATTTGTTCTGATCATCCTTGAGATGGTTCTACACCTTCATTTGAGTCCAGCTGTGTTTGATTATACTGATTGGACTTGATTAGGAAAGCCACACACCTGTCTATATAAGACCTTACAGCTCACAGTGCATGTCAGAGCAAATGAGAATCATGAGGTCAAAGGAATTGCCTGAAGAGCTCAGAGACAGAATTGTGGCAAGGCACAGATCTGGTCAAGGTTACAAAAAAATTTCTGCTGCACTTAAGGTTCCTAAGAGCACGGTGGCCTCCATAATCCTTAAATGGAAGACGTTTGGGACGGCCAGAACCCTTCCTAGAGCTGGCCGTCCGGCCAAACTGAGCTATCGGGGGAGAAGAGCCTTGGTGAGAGAGGTAAAGAAGAACCCAAAGATCACTGTGGCTGAGCTCCAGAGATGCAGTCGGGAGATGGGAGAAAGTTGTAGAAAGTCAACCATCACTGCAGCCCTCCACCAGTCGGGGCTTTATGGCAGAGTGGCCCGACGGAAGCCTCTCCTCAGTTCAAGACACATGAAAGCCCGCATGGAGTTTGCTAAAAAAACACCTGAAGGACTCCAAGATGGTGAGAAATAAGATTCTCTGGTCTGATGAGACCAAGATAGAACTTTTTGGCCTTAATTCTAAGCGGTATGTGTGGAGAAAACCAGGCACCTGTCCAATACAGTCCCAACAGTGAAGCATGGTGGTGGCAGCATCATGCTGTGGGGGTGTTTTTCAGCTGCAGGGACAGGACGACTGGTTGCAATCGAGGGAAAGATGAATGCGGCCAAGTACAGGGATATCCTGGGCGAAAACCTTCTCCAGAGTGCTCAGGACCTCAGACTGGAACTAAGGTTTACCTTCCAACAAGACAATGACCCTAAGCACACAGCTAAAATAACGAAGGAGTGGCTTCTCAACAACTCTGTGACTGTTCTTGAATGGCCCAGCCAGAGCCCTGACTTAAACCCAATTGAGCATCTCTGGAGAGACCTAAAAATGGCTGTCCACCAACGTTTACCGTCCAACCTGACAGAACTGGAGAGGATTTGCAAGGAGGAATGGCAGAGGATCCCCAAATCCATGTGTGAAAAACTTGTTGCATCTTTCCCAATAAGACTCATGGCTGTATTAGATCAAATGGGTGCTTCTACTAAATACTGAGCATTTTTCAGTTTTTCTTTTTTAATAAATCTGCAAAGATGTCAACAATTCTGTTTCTTTCTGTCAATATGGGGTGCTGTGTGTACATTAATGAGGAAAAAAAATTAACTTAAATGATTTTAGCAAATGGCTGCAATATAACAAAGAGTGAAAAATTTAAGGGGGTCTGAATACTTTCCGTACCCACTGTATATATATATATATATACTCACTTTTATCCGAAGTCCAGTGTTGTTTGTATTTATTCATTTATTTTATGTAGTTTACATAAAATATATATTAAAATAAAATAATTACTGGTGTTACACATGCATGTGATGTGACCCTTGCCTTGAGACATAAGAGGTTGTCATTGATCTTACCGTGCAGTTGCATCACATATGTCATTATTGAATTATCCTGAATCGATTTACAACTACATGATGTCTTTAGCAGCATCCCTTGTCAAATGCATTGATGAAATGAGTGATATAATGCATCAGCGTGCCGTACGCGCTTGGAGTGAGGCAGGACCTGGGGGAGGAGACATGTGTATCACGCTTTCGCTCATGCTTCTGTGTTTCGCCTACCAATTCCACATCATCATGCACGATGTTCCCGCGAACTGAACGAGCGCACTGACACTACGATCATCCAGTATCCCTCCAGCACACCTTCATCTTCTGTGGATCTGCTCGCGTTTAGCTTTGCGCGAGTCGTTATTTAATTCGTATGACTTCATGGGACGTGCTTTTAACGCGAAACGGTTTAAAGACCTACAAGTCGTCGTCATATTATTTCTTTCTGCGCTTGGAGACAATGTTTTAAAGCAAACACTGGCGTGCGCGCTTCGCTTTAAATGAGCTCGGATTGGTGAGCCACTGGGAACCCAAGCAAGGAACTAACTTGAACTACGAAAGTGAGTATTACGCTTTATTTTTATCGACTGTTTTACTTGTTTCGTGATTGTGTTATGATATGTCAAGACTATTACAATTCATGACGCGATTTTGACAGATAATCGGTTGTCATTGTAATTCCATATGTTTTTGCACTATGTGTGTCGTGTTTTTGTATAATATTCCCATATTGGTCTGCTTCAGATTAAAGTAGTTTAGAAACCTAGTATTTGTCCCTTAACTGTGTAAATTAATGTCAAGTAGCCTATCCTATACCTCCACTACCAAGGTGTGTTGTAACTGAAAACATGGTCATTTGTAAAAAAAATTTTATTGTGGCAGGCTATACAAATTTACTTAATTATTATAGACTATCATTCCACCACCCTCACTTCATTTGAACCATTTTAATTTATAAAGGTAAATGAAAAGGAAACATTTTAATCTAATCAGCAAATAAAGTTCGGAAGCAAATATAGAACAAATAGATATATGCTAACGGTGTGTGTGGACATTAGAAATTTAGAAAAGTAATCAAAAAGTAATCAAATGTAATCAGTTACATTACTTTAATAAAGTAATTGAAAAGTTACACTACTTATTACATTTTAAGTAGGGTAACTTGTAATCTGTAACCTATTACATTTCCAAAGTAACCTTCCCAACACTGGTGGCAGATGTATACACTATCCCATTTTTGTGGGTATAACAAAGTATTTGGAAAGTGTTACAACCCTTCTCGGTCTGGTCAGCTTTTCAAATGTAGATGAAAACTGTGCTTTGATGTTGTAAATCAAATTGAACGCAAGAACCTGCTGATTCAGATGAGACACTGATTAATATTGTCTTAAATCACATTATAAATCAGGCTAGAAATATGACTTTCTTACACTGAAATAGTTTTTTGTCCTGTACATTTCTGTACACATTGTCAACTCAGGAGGGTAGTGATCATGCACTTTACGGTAAAATACCGAAGATGTAAGATTAAACCCTAGTGTACACAACTGATAAGAAAAAACTAAGAAGAAACGTTATTTCAACAAAATAAAAACATAAAATATGAAGTGTCATGCAGGGAATCCTGGGAGTGTCGATTTACGTTTTTTTCACTGTAAATTATACAATGACTTTTTCTTTTTCACTTCCAAAAACCGTATTTTTAACAGTATTTTACTGTAGAATCACATTAAATGTTATTACATTTATTCACCGAATATAGTATGGAAACTTACTGTTAACCTGTTAACAGGTTTTTACTGTAGCATTTTTACAGTCTTTTACTGTTAAAATCACAAGCATTTTTTTACAGTGTGTATTGTAGTAATTTCACCCCTGTAGCTCATTTTTGATTGGCTGAACTGGTAACTGACTATAACTAGTCATTAGTGTATCCATTTATTTCAATGGCACTTCGCTTCCACCACAGCTGGCAGAGGATCCCATCTTAGCTCATGGGTGCTCAGTTATACTGCCCGTTTTCTTTTTTTACAGCATGAAAATTACATCATGACAATGATGACTCTACAAGAAAATGTACAGTCCCAAACCCTTCACTAATGACTATGCTGAGCTATAACGTTAACGGCAGTAGACAGGGAAAATTATGTCAATTTCACACTTTTTTTAGAGCCTCCTAAAAGGATCAGGCACTTGTGAAATATGTGCTATCTACCATCTAATATAATTACATTTTTGCATTTTTTTTTTTTTTCAAAATGAAAAATAATGCAGAATACAGATATTTTTTAATAACCTTTAATGGAGAAATATGGTGTAATTACAGCATCTTCCAGAAGGGGTTATAATGGAGCCTGTATTAACGAGCTAAACCTTGACCTTTGGTTTCTCACCCCAGTTTCCCCTACTATTATGCATCTAGTTATATACACTATGTTTCAGTCATTTGTATATGATTTAAAGTGCTTATTTATTCGCTGTGATTACAAGATCTCACTTGAACTGGATTTTTATTCATTGCGTTTTTCCTTGCCAGTATGCAAGACAGTTGTTTATCCATTTTTCTACATGTAGTTTACAGCTGTCTTTTGAAAAATGGCGAGGCTTTCGCTGTCCGAATTACATGCATGCTTAAATAATTGACATGCATGAATGATTAATTCAGACATAAACCTGGGCATGGTTTTCATGTGAGTACAGGAGCTGGCCGTTGTCGCTCGCACTTCTAGAAGGCTATTGAATAAATCATAGTTCTAGAACTGACAGGGAGCGAGCCTCGGGCACTGTGAGCTCATCATGCCCTGTTATTCATATTAATGTTTTTAAAAAGGCAAAGTCTCACCGGACCTACAGGCAAATTTAGTTTTTTTTTTTCTAGCCAGTACAGTGGCATATGTTTGGATGGTTCAGGGAACATTATTCCAAAGGTGAACAACATCCAGCCTCTGTGAGGTTTGTGAGGTGTATTAGGATGCTTAGATGGCATTCTGGTGCATGGGAATGCTTATATCTACATTTTTCTGAGTTCAAGTGAGCTTTATTGTCATTCCACCATATATGGAGACATATGAAGGAATGAAATGTTATGCATCACAGGACCATGGTGCTACGTATTTAAACATACATAAACATACACATAGCTAACCTACTGAAAGAATTAATCTGACATTCTGACATATGCATATAGAAAATAAAGTGGATTTAGACTACCAAAGCAAGTACTGTTATTCACTGCTATGAAAAGGCTAGTTTGAGAGAGATTTCAGTCTCGGCTGTATTTTTTTTTTATACTGCGAAATACCATATCAAAAAAAAGAAAGAGCATTATTTTAAGGAATAGTTGATCCAAAAATGTAAATTCAGTCATCATTTATTCACTCTTGTGTTATTCCAAACCTGTATGACTTACTTTCTTCTGTGGAACATGAAAGGTTTTTGAAAAATGTCTGTGTTTTTGTCCATATACTAAAAGTCAATAGGGTTCATTTGGGTTGTTTTGGATCCCATTGACTGTCACTGTATGGGCAAAAACATTTCTTCTTTTGTGTTCCACTCCATACAGGTTTGGAGCAACATAAAAGTGCACTGTAAAAAATCCAACTAGTTCTACTACAGTCTACTACAAGTTCTACTAACCAATGTAAAAAAGTAGCCCGAACAAAGAATTTTTAGTAGAAGAAGTCAGTTTAATTTTTTGTGTGAACTGAACAAAAATACTCTAAACATGTCGCTAGCAAAAGTTGTTTTGTTTACCTTACTTAGATACTCAAGTATTTGTTCACAACATATCCAAATGTTCTCCCAACCTTTCAAATGGAGTCATCTGAACAAACAATTTGACATTGAACAATATTGCACAAGTTCCCAGCATGCATTGCAGCTTGAAAACATTTTATGTTGATTATTATTAAAATATTATCGTTTTAAATTTTACTGGCTTAATTTATGCTGCTGCTGCTGTCACTGTCAGTTAGCTGTCATGTGGAACAGAGTTCATATTTTACTGATTTAAAATTTGTTGATCCTCACCATGGTTGAGAATCGTGTGCTGAGGTACTGTATATGTGCATCCCATTGCAACTTGTTTAATACATTTGCCTATAGCATAAACGTTTGCCTTTAGTTTTAAAAGGCAAATACTACACATATTATGTAGAAGGCTTTAAAAATAAACACAAATCTAAAAGAAAGAGGATTGTTATAAAAGATTAGCATTGCTAAATGCTAAAAAATCTTTGGTTGCTCTGACAGGTCTTTTAACACTCAGTAGACTGACTTTTATCCATTAGATGAACTAAAGTTTTTAAGTTGTCGGTTGCTAGTTGAGTTAACTTAACAAGTTGAGTGCGATAGGTTGCCTTATTTTTTTGAGTTAGGTCAACTTTTTTTTTTTTATACAGTGCGAGTAAATTATGATAGAGTTTTTATTTTGAACTATGCCATTAATTCAAACCCTTCATGTGGTTTTTATACCACATATGAACATAAATAACTTTGCACTTTCTCTCTGATCATAAATTAACTCTTGTAAATGATCCTGATCTCTTGACTTTGTACATTTAGTATTTTTTTCCACAAGAACCAAAGTTCTTTTCCACATGTTTTCCTTTTTAAGCACTGTGATGCACAGCACTATGATTGTATACAGCACTTAGAGACAATCACATACTGTAACAAGGACTTGCATCATACATGAAACACAGCAGAGATTGGATCCGCAATGCAATGAGGTCCATAAATTCATATTAACTCAGCCAAAGTTGCAGTAGTTTTCTGTCAGAAAGCAGGGTAATGGATTTACTCAGAGAAAGCTGTGATACTTTGCCCCTTTCCCCACATATAACCATGAACATCTTTAACATCAGCAGTGCAGATTGGCTCAAGCACTGTAGCGTTCGTTGCCTCTGCATCCCGGCTCACGTTGATGTTGTTTTTTGCCTGTGTCAAGGTTGACTCGAGGTGATGCGCGCTGCACATTTCCTCTGGTGTGTGTGGAGTCTCTCACTTATGGAGATCACAGCTTACAATCCATTATGATGTAGCCCAAACCCCCAGGCAGCTGTGAACTTAAGTGAAACATGGTTACACTCTTAGAGTGAACTGTGGTTGGGAAGAACAGAGGGACTGTTGGGTGTTTTATGAGGTGGGAGATTCAAAATTCAAGTCGTAATTTTCTCTAATCTAATAGTGTTAGCTCTAGAATTCATGACACAAATTTGTTCATCCTTATTTAGTAATACGTTCAAAATTGCACCCATGCATCTGCCATAAATTGGTATATTGAACTTGTCAAAGAAATAATGAGCAATATATGTTTATATGCCATCATAGTCCCAGTTAATTACCATTTGTATGGAGACAAGCATCATTCTTTAAGGTGATGATTGCACCTCAGGCTAAAAGAGATCCATAGTGCTTCATACATGTAATGGATTACCTTCCGGCTCTATAGATTAATGAGGAAATGGTAAGGCCTGGTCCAGGTCCTCTTAAGTGCACTTTTGTTCATTTGAGATGAAATGGAGACATAGGATGTAACCCAAGGCTGTAATTAAACTCAAAATGAAACAGGACACACAATTTTCCCAATGGACAGCCGCTTTCCCAAGGGAAACCTAAGACTCAGACTTTTTCAAATGGGTCTTAGAAGAGTGTCAGATCTGTGAGGGAAAAATAGAGTTTAAATGAATAGTTCACCCAAAAATGAAAATATTGTCAACATTTACTCACCTTCATGTCATTCCAAACCTGTATGATTAGAAGATATTTTGAGGGAGGTTGGTAACCAAACAGTTTTGGCTCCTGTTGATATTTGGTATGGACAAAAAATGGAAGTCAATGGGAACGGAAACTGTTTGGTTATCAACATTCTTCTATTGTGTTCAGCAGAAGAAATAAAGTCATACAGGTTTGGAATGACATGAGGGTGATTAAATGATGACAACATTTTTGGTCACACTGTCCCTTTAAAGACTTTGATTTCTCTTTCTCCTTGTTTATTGAAAGATGCATGAGATGGTATCTATGAAACTATGATGTCCAAACCCTTACCTGCTCTACACGAGCACCATAATGGAGTGGCACAGTGAACCAAAAGCCTTGGAAATGCAGGTCTATTTTTGGCCCATGTCGGATGGCTCTTTCCTTTCCACTCGCCTGTGTGTTGTTTTGCACAGAGAATAGACAGCTGCCAGACACAAGCAAATGATTTTATCACTTGAGATGAAGATGCCCTCCGCTGCTGATAAAATGGCTTTGTAAATACACAAGTGCATAATGAGAGGCCATCTAATTCTGACAGCCTACATGATGGAAATATTCCCTCCTGCTTTTTCACCATTCTTCTAAGTCTTGTCATACTGAGTGTATGTACAATTTGTTATTAATATTTTTGCTGTATGTAAATATTACATAGTATATACACTACTGTTTGGGGTTGGTAGGATTTTTTATATCTTAAGTCTCTTATAATCATCAAGGTTGTATTTATTTGAGTAAAAATACAGTAAAAACAGTAATATTGGGAAATATTATTACAGTTTAAAATAACTTGTCTATTTTAATATGTTTTAAAATGTAATTTATTACTGTGACGTTAAAGCTGATTTTTCAGCATAATTACTTTAGTCTTCAGAAATCATTATAATATGATGATTTGATGCTCAATAAAAATTTCTTATTATTATCACTGTTGAAAACAGTTGTGCTGTTTAATATTTTTTTTGTGGAAACCATAATGCATTTTCCAGGATACTTTGCTGAATAGAAAGTAAATTTTTCATTTATTTGAAATAGAAATTGCTTGTAATGTATATATGTCTTTACTGTGTCTTTTGATCAATTTAATGTTTTCTTGCTGAATAAAGATATAGATAAAAAATTTAAAAAAAAGTATTGACCCCAGACTTTTAAGTGGTGGTAAAAAAACTACAGTAGAACAAATAAATTAGAAATGAAACATACATTGTATAAAGTAATCAAGTGTAAAAAAAAAACACTGCATATTCTTCACTGTGTAAACTATATATACATTTCTTCTTATTAAAGTTACAAAAGTGATTTTGTCAAGAGTAGTGAGAGATTTTCTCTCATTTGTTGTTTGATTAACATGATTGACAGACAGCAGGAATATTAGACTGCTGTCACTTTAAGAGCCGCCTGGATCCAATATACTGTTACACGTGTTTTCTTTCTTAGCTGTTTGCTTTCACTTAAGACCTAAATTACTGTTTATGAGGATACTTGCAAAGACGGGCATTTTGAGACATACAAGTGTGTGTATTTAACTG
>NW_015656001.1:223356-224703 GCF_001515625.1 Sinocyclocheilus rhinocerous | reverse complement strand
ATTTCTTCTTATTAAAGTTACAAAAGTGATTTTGTCAAGAGTAGTGAGAGATTTTCTCTCATTTGTTGTTTGATTAACATGATTGACAGACAGCAGGAATATTAGACTGCTGTCACTTTAAGAGCCGCCTGGATCCAATATACTGTTACACGTGTTTTCTTTCTTAGCTGTTTGCTTTCACTTAAGACCTAAATTACTGTTTATGAGGATACTTGCAAAGACGGGCATTTTGAGACATACAAGTGTGTGTATTTAACTGTTCAAGGCCTATAAAGCGTCAAAGTTAACTCCTGCCTCTCTGACAGCGCGTGCATATAGCGAAATGAGTTATCTTTTGCTGCTAATTGCATTTGAATGGCTTAAAATCACTTGTTTTTAAACTGAAATGCTTAAAAATGCGTGCAAAGGATGCGTTTTTGTGACCATGTAGCACAGCAAAGTCATGTAATCGTGTAGTCGCGGTAGAGACGATAGTCCAAAATCTCTACCGGTTAATCAAGTCTACCGGTATATCACCCACCCCTAGGTTGTACTGTCTTATGAAGTGTTTAATTTCATTTCTGTTGCCTTTTCCCTGAACATGTCCCCTTCTGTCATTGGTCAGACAAACAGTTAGCCCCGCCCTCACATTTACACTATTGGTTGAGTTAGTTTTACTGTTACGATGCTCAAGCAGCGACACTTTAATGCCGGGTTCAGACTACACGATATTTTTGTCGGTCACGATAGTCACTGTGTCAGATTACACGATTTTGACTCCTAAAATCTTGTCGTGTCGTGGACAAGAAACATGTCAGACTACACGTTGCTTCCCGACCATTCATCGCGTGCCGTCATCGAGAAGGCGGAACTAGCGACTGACTTCCGAAAACAAGAGTGTAAACATTGCTGAAGCGCTTCCAATATATAGTTCGCCAGCATTTTTCTTTCTTTGTTCTGTCGTGGTAGTCCCTCGATGACACATCATACAGGCAGGAGTACTGTTGCCACAGCTCCACGAACCTTTCCTCCATCTCATAATTCCACCTAGCAGCACCATCATCTCTCTTTCGTTTTGCCATGTTTGAAACCTGTGTATGAAAGAGCTTCTGTGCTGCTATTGGTCAACGTCACCAATGTGACAGAACTCGTCGTGGATGACGAAAAAAAAATTAAACATGCTAGTCTTTCTGTCGTGATGTCGTGAAGCATCGCAGACGCGGAATCGGTTGTCGACCACTATGACACACTACACGTGCTGAAACGATCGAATCTTGCGTCCCGACGCCCATTGTCGTTTACGAATCCCCACGACACCCTACGTCAAGCAAATCGTGGCAAAATCGGGCTAAAATAGTGTAGTCTGAA
>NW_015656001.1:218368-221813 GCF_001515625.1 Sinocyclocheilus rhinocerous | reverse complement strand
ATCGAGAAGGCGGAACTAGCGACTGACTTCCGAAAACAAGAGTGTAAACATGCTTCCGCTATTTCCGCTATAGTTCGCCAGCATTTTTCTTTCTTTGTTCTGTCGTGGTAGTCCCTCGATGAAAGGCAGGAGTGCTAGTCTTTCTGTCGTGATGTCGTGAAGCATCGCAGACGCGGAAATGGTTGTCGTCCACTATGACACACGACACGTGCTGAAACGATGGAATCTTGCGTCCCGACGCCCATTGTCGTTTACGAATCCCCACAACACCCTAATCAACATAAGGAAATAAGGAAATCAACCTGTAAATTTCTTACTTGTAGTTATTTTTGCATATTAATCTGAGATAAGAGAAGAGACTTTAACATTTCAATTTTTATGATCCATGTTTGGTTCAAACATCAACATCAGAATATACGACATATTGAACAGACTATATGTGTATCCCTCGCAGCGCTGTTTTGATTCTTGTCAAATTAAATAAGGCATCTACTCTGATGCATTTTGTGCTACTCTGAAAATCTGTGCAAACTGCTATTGGCTTTTAAGGACACAAGTAAGTTAAACCATTAGTGTCTCCCTCCTGTGAGGTGCAGGGTTCAGCGGTGTGACATATCAAAGCTTATTAAATCCAATTTAGGCTAATGACCAGACAAGCTTCCAGAGCATCAGACCTTTGCTTATGCCAGTATTAGCAAAGGTTGAAGAGTCGCATCAGTGGATGCATGTAACATGTAGTACAAATATTTAGTGAAAATATCTGAATACACACAGGACATCCATGATGCAATTAGACCACAGCTAAAAGGTGAACTCAAGGTGAACTCTCCAGGCGTCATTGGCGATGATGATCCGGTCTATCTCTGAAAAAGAGGGATTATGTAAAAATTGTTTAAAAGGTAATTATGCAAATCGTGGGACCGGTGAGTTCATGTTCTATGTCAGCGCTCTCCAGTTCCCCACTACTGGATGGGTCTGCAATAGAAAAGCCTGTGTTTGCTCTTGAGGTATTCATAGGCTTTTCTCACCACTGATTATAGATCATAAAGCAAATGAAGTAAGACATTGCACATTTAAACCACGGTGGATAAAGGTTGCGTGAAGTTCAGACCCTGTGACGAAGAATCAGTCTAATCTCAATGGATCTTTCCTTGAGCGCCGTCTAATGCATTTCAGCATTGTAGTCCTTTTTATGTCTTCTCCATCTGTCACAGTGCTGTCTGGAGTCTAGCATTCAGCTAATAGAAGGCTGACTGAAATAATAGTCATGTTCGGCGCCAAAGTTATATGCCATTTCTCTGATAGTCTTCTTTTAAAGGTGACCATGTATAAAGAGACGTCTAATTAGTGGTGCTTGCTACGCTTTTATGTCCAAGGTGTTGATTTTTATTAAAATCAACAGACTTTGTGTTTTTGTTTTTGTTTTTGTTAAATGGAGACTTTTAACATGATTATAATTTTCGAATTTTTTTTCAATTTTTCTTAATTCATTTTAAGTATCTATTTTATTGTTTTAATCTTGATACAGACTCAGACATCCCAATGATATACTATGAAAATCCATCATGAATATGAATAGGCTATAAATAATAATGAAACATTTATAATTAATAATTATATATAAAATATAAAAAATAATCAAAAGAAAGAATTATTCCTGTGATGGCAAAACTGAATTCCTTCAGCTGCTCAAGAAACATTTTTTTATTATTTTCAAAGTTGAAAACAGTTCTGCTGCTTAATATTTTTGTGAAAACTGTGGTATATTTTGAATGATTCTTTGAGGAATAGAAAGTTCAAAAGAACAGTGTTTATTTGAAACAGAAATAATTTGTAGCTTTATAAATATTTTAACTGTCACCTTTGATCTATTCTTAAAAGTCTTGGAAACTTTTTACCATGCCTATCATTTTCATTTATATATTGTTTAAAAATAACCAAAACAAAGAATTAAATATACCATTTCAATATTTATTGTATGAAAAATACTTCATAACATATACTAGTTGTGGTGTCATTGCCACTACACATTTTTTTTGCCCTATTTTTTCCCCCCATAGTGTGTTAGTGTACAAAATTATATTAGACGTGAGATTAGATATGAGACAAAATTAAAGTCAATTTCATAATATCTAAAATAGTTGTATTATTTCTCTCTGTGCTATTTCCAATTTGTCAAATTATGCAAAAATTGCATTGCAAAAAGATTATTCATTGTATTTTGAATATAAAAAATTCTAGCTGTGAGTTTGCCAGTTCCAACACAGAATGTTATTAAACACAATATATAATTTGAGATATGGAGTTGTTCTTGTTTCAGAAAAAAATGAAAAGCACCATGACAGTGAGTTTTGCATTTATACAACTTACATTTCTTAAGAAAATGTAAACATTTATTTATGTTATATGATGACCTTAAATAGAATTTTAGAGCTTAATAGAGATTTAGGAGATAATTAAACCATGATTAAAAAGAGGCAAAGTGCTTCAATCCCTCACGGCTTGTCGTGGTCGTGTGCTCTGCTCCGTCTCGGTGAGAGGCACAGAGGAGCAAGAGTGCTCTCCTTCTGCTCACTCCAGTTGGTGACATTTTACACTGACCCCTGGTGCTATCCAGTGTTCTGGTTTGTCATGACGCAACAGTTCAGACAGAGTGACAGTGGCACAGTTGTGGCCGAGCTGCAGGGTGTTTGACTGCGAAATGTGTCTGGGTCAGAGACGACAGCGTCCTGGTTGATTCAGCCTCCTGGGATCCTGATTTGGTCAAACCAGGCAAAGATTTTCATTTTCTGCGCTGGTTTGAAGGGAAAATACTGCACTCTCAGTACATGAAAGCATGACGAAAATAGCCAAGATATTAAATCAGTAAGTATGCAAGGCATTCCAATTGTGAGGAAATCTGCAGAGCTTTGTTTGGACCTGAGGATAAGCCACAGACATGAAAAGCATCGCTGCTGTGTCTGCAGTGTGGTCATCTCTAGTGTCCGCCCACAGCACTTATCCAATTATATGGCAGACTAATGACCAAAGTTACCATTCTCTCCTCTGCTAGTTCAGCTTTCTGAAGTTGTGACTGTTTAATGGCATCTCCTCCGATTTGGACTCAGTGTTCTGGTATATGGATTTCAGGTAAAGCTTGTTCATGCAATGCTGCCAATCACAACAATACGCCAGAGTCCTAAACAGGTGGGACACCAGGGTTTGTGCGCCATTTGAGGATGTTTTTTCAGTTCCAAATTAGTTCCTGAATGTAATTTAAATTCAAATTGATGTAGAAGACTTTAAAATGAACTGAAAAATAATTTAACTCATTTTTTAACTAGTTTGTCAAAATATACACTACCATTCAAACATTTGGGGCTAGTATGTATGTATATATTTTGAAAGAAATTCATAATTTTATTAAGTAAGGATGCATTAAAATTATCAAATGTAACAGACAGTA
>NW_015656001.1:210015-217876 GCF_001515625.1 Sinocyclocheilus rhinocerous | reverse complement strand
AATAAGAAAGGTTTCTTGAGCACCAAATCAGCATATTAGAATGATTTCTGAAAGATCATGTGACACTGAAGACTGTGATAATGATGCTGAAAATTCAGTTTTGCCATCACAAGAAATATTACATTTAAAAATGATTATTAATATAGAAAACTTATTTTAAATTGTAATACTATTTCACAATATTACTGTTTTTACTGTATTTTTGATCAAATAAATGTAGCCATTGCTGAGCATTAAGAGACTTCTAGTAGACTTCGGTAGTGTATTTATTTGTATTTAGTTTATATATGTCATATTTAATACATTAGCTCGTTGAACATTAGAAAATATTTAATGTTTATCATACAACAGTTAGTTACATTTAGGAATGGGACAAGTGACTCTTTTTTGAGTGAGTCACTGAATCATTAATTCAACTGATTTGTTCATTTATAAACATTGATTCATTCGAAAACACCACTACTAAGTGTTGTTTGCAAGTAGCTAGCAAAATTCAAATGAAAGAACTTTTAATTTCTTGCCGCTTTATCGCACCTAGTTAGGACGCATTGAAGAAAGTATTTAGCTACCTACATAAAGTTTGTTTTAATTTGTTTATGGTCTTGCTAAATAGGGACAGTTTGTTTTCTTGGCTCCTAAAGATATTTGTCGCACACCCTTATTTCACAGCAATTTCACAGCAAAACAAACAAGTCCAGATATCAGCACTGTATAAATAATTCATCAGTTCACACAGTAAATAATTTTATGTAGCTTTAGTTTATCTGCGTTTTGAGTTGTTATCTGTCACTTTCTCAATCTGTCTCTTTCTCTCGCTCTATCATCTCTCACTTTCTCTCTCTCTAGACCATATCTGATCAGATCTCCTACTGGGTGCCGTCTGCCCCCATCTGCCTCAGACTGCCTTGCTCCATGTTCCCCATGGAGCTTGCCATCATTAATATTGCTTTCACATGTGTGTTATGAAAAAACCCACTGGTACTCACCCGCACCTGCTGTCGGTGCTGTTGGGTGATGCTTGGGCAGAGAGGGAGAGACACAATGTCTTTAGAGACTTTGAGCTAATGGATAACATGTTGAAACAGATGTGGAATTCAACATTCAGTGAACATGATCAATAATGTGGAAATAAAGCATTTTATGTATGTGAGAGGAGATGAGGCTGAATCGTTTGCAGCGTTTTGTAGCTTTTTCTTTAAATTTTGGCTAATAAATACCTCTGCTGAAAAGACAGCTTGTTTAGTCCTGGTCTGGGCTGATGGACCAGCATAGTTGTGTTTACCAACAAATAATGAAGCATGGCTTTTAATTTAAGCTAGATAGTTCACCAATAATGATAATCCTGTCATCATTTACTCACCCTCAAATTGTTCCAAACATGTATGAGCACAAAAGATGATGTTGATGGTAGCCATTGACTTCCATGGCATGGAAAAAATAGAATGGAAATCAATGGCTACCATCAACCTTTTGGTTACCAACATTCTTCAAAATATCTTCTTTTGTGTTCAAACTCTTACAGGTTTGGAATGATGTCAGAAATGATGACAGAATTTTCATTTTTGGGTGAACTTTTCCTTTGAGAAGCCTGGTGTGGGCAAAGTCCCTTTCAAGGAAAGTCTTTTCACTCGGCAGCCATATTTGCTACGCCTCCAGGCAGCTCAAACAAGACCAAGTCCTATCTAAATGAATGGGGGAATCCTGAAATCTCAAAAACTGTATGCTTATGACTGCGCGTGCACATTGGCTGGTCTAGCCTCAGGTTTCTATGGGAACCGGAGCTTTTAACGGCCGCTGCATTGACGCAATGACTTTACCAATCAGTGATTGGCTCTTTCATTTAGAAGGCGGGACTATTTCGCCATATTGCGCGCTGTAGTTTCTCCCATTCATAAGAGTGAACGTCTTTGTATTTCTGTAGTCTTTGGTGTGGGTCCACCAGTATTACATTCTGTGGTACAACATAGAAATAACAATGTATAAAGTGCATTGTAAAAATTGTAAATATTCATTAGAGATTGATTTTTTTAAAGTTTTAAATAAAACATTGGAGCACATTTTACAGGAAAATACTATTTCAGTCTTTCTACTTTAAAATTTCATGTATAATGTTCAATGTGTTACTTGTTGTTCTTTGTAATTATTTGTAAAATTTATTAGCAATTTTTTCAGAAAGTAGTATTTTTAGTGTGTTAGTCTTTTACATAAATGTAAATAAAATCCAAATTATATATTTATTTTATTATATAAATATGTAATATCTAGCTTTTGAAATAAAATGTGTGATTAACATTTTTAAGTCAAGGGCTTTTGGTTTATTTGGCATATTAAAATTATTGCAAACCAATAAAACCATGTTTATCATGCTTTAATGCATTCATTCCAGTTTCTGTGAATTTATTCCTACAAATATCAGAGCTGACTTGGTGAAAACAAGCTTTTTTAGTGATGACACTTGCCTTTTAATTCATAATGTATTCAGTGCTATACCAAATGCACTGATTTGTAAAACAGATTCAGGGACTAACTGTGTAAATGTGGTGTGCAGGTAAGCAAACACTGTAGAGCAACATAATTTAACACTCTGATTTTAATTAAGACCGCTTACAGGCACATTTATCTCACTGTTTGTGGTAAATTACTCTCTAAGCTTTGCTCTCCATTATGAGTTTCACCTACTAGCTTTCATGTGTTTTCTTCTAATAGTTGGAGAGCTCCAGCTACTGTGTTGGATCAAAGTCGACGTCTACGGCTTCCGGGCCATGAGTAGTTTTAAGGGCCAGGATGTGGAAAAACAAGGCATCAAGCTGCCAAAAAAATGGATTGATTCCAATGAAAAAGTAAGTTCAGTTTCACATTTACTCTTCTTTTATGCTTTTTTTTTTTTACATGTATGAATTTTGGGGAAGCTACTTTGCAACTGTAACTTGTTAAGCAACTACTGGTAGTTTACAGTAGATTAGCTACATTCAAGCTAACCAGTAACAAAAGTAGCTAAATACATTGAAAAGTTACGGGTCAGTAAGATTTAGAAAGAAGTCTCTTATGCTCACCAAGGCTGCATTTATTTAATCAAAAATAAAGTAAAAACAGTAATATTTTGAAATATTATTACAGTTTAAATTAACTGTTTTCTATTTTATATATTTCAAAATGTAATTTATTCTTGTGATGCAAAGCTGAATTTTCAGAATCTTCGCTTCTTCGATCTTTCAGAAATCACTCTAAAATGCTGATTTGCTGCATAAGAAATATTTCTTATTACTATCAATGTTGAAAACAGTTGTGCTGCTTAATATTTTTGTGGAAACAATGATTGATTGATTTTTTTTTCCAGGATTCTCTGATGAATAGAAAGTTCAAAAGAACAGCATTTGTTTTAAATATTTAAATAGTCAAAACTTGACAAAACTTATTTAAAATAGTCTTTAATGGCAAACTTGGAAATATACATTTAGTGTTTAGTGAAAAGTGTTTGATTATTGCTTCAGCTGCTGGAAAGCTTGTTACTGAAAAGCTACTCTACTTCAAAAGAAACAATAGATGATACCAAAAACAGTAGTGTCACTACTTTTAGTTACTTGTCCTTGTTTTAGTAAGTGTTGTTTACAATAGTGATGACAACTGCTTTTGTTTAATCTTTTCTTTTAGCCAAACTTGAAATGTTTCTTTTCTGACTTCTTTTTCCATTCTTGTCGGTAGATCCCCACAGACCGTACGATGGTTATCGGGGGAGTTGTGGGAGGAGACACTTCCGATCCCCCAGGAGGTCAGTTGAGAAAACGGCGTCAGCGCTATGTGGAAAAGGACGGCAAGTGCAACGTCCACCACGGAAACGTGCGCGAAACCTACCGTTACCTGACAGACATCTTCACCACACTCGTGGACTTGAAGTGGCGCTTAAATCTGCTGGTCTTCACGCTGGTCTACACCACCACCTGGGTGTTTTTTGGCTTCATTTGGTGGCTCATCGCCTACACCCGTGGAGACCTGGACCACGCTGATGACAACGAGTGGACACCGTGTGTCAATAATCTCAATGGCTTCGTCTCAGCCTTCCTTTTTTCCATCGAGACCGAGACCACCATTGGTTATGGGTATCGTGTCATAACGGACAAATGCCCCGAGGGCATCATCTTGCTTCTAGTGCAGGCCATCTTGGGCTCCATCGTCAATGCCTTCATGGTGGGCTGCATGTTTGTGAAAATCTCACAACCAAAGAATCGCGCCGAAACGCTCATGTTTTCTAACACAGCTGTGATATCCATGCGGGACAGCAAGTTGTGTTTGATGTTCCGTGTTGGTGACTTGCGTAACTCGCACATTGTGGAGGCCTCCATCAGGGCAAAGCTCATCCGCTCTAAGCAGACCAAGGAAGGAGAGTTTATCCCCCTAAACCAGACGGACATCAACGTGGGCTTTGACACGGGGGACGATCGGCTGTTCCTGGTGTCACCGCTGATCATTTGCCATGAGATCAACAAGAACAGCCCTTTCTGGGACATCTCTCAGGAGCAACTGGTGCGAGAAGAGTTTGAAATAGTGGTCATTCTGGAAGGAATGGTGGAGGCTACAGGTGAGAGTAGATCATGGAGAATGAGAGAGCAAGGGGGAGAATGAGTGCTGAGAAATGCCACTGTTACACTGTTATGTAGGCAAAAACATTTCTCCATTGACTGCCATTCAACAGGTGACATGTATTTTAGTTAGAAAACAAAACTGTTATTTGCTATCTATCTATCTATCTATCTATCTATCTATCTAAATCAGGGGTTTTCAACCTTTTAGGACATGCGCCCCCCCCAAATTTCACTCGCCCCAACAACATGCCAATCCGTGCGGATTTCCGACACGGCTAATCGTAAATCATCTTACACTGTCAATAAGTGTGACCAGGGTTGCCAGGTTTTCACAACAAAACACGCTTAATTGCTACTCAAAACTATCCCAAAACTACAAAACGCGGCAAGTGTTAAAGTAGCCCAATTCCGTGGGAAACCCGCGGACTTGGCAACACTGAGCGTGACTGATACTCGAGCCAACTCTGCTCTAACTGTCGACTAGCAGTGGGGGAGTGGGAATGAATGGCTCTCACCAGGGAAATATGAGCTCTTTGGATGAGTCAGGGGAATTTAAATGGGTGTTACCTGCAAATCAAACATGAAAATTGACCAGATTTACCACAGTTCCCCGGGTAACAGAATGCTGACAGCAAGGTGTGATGTGGTATTTTCATGGGATTCACTAATTATATTGAAAGTGAATTCATATGATAGTAATTGCAATTACACTATGCTAATTAGCTTTTGCATTGTGTTCTCTGTCAGTATAGACAGATATTGCTGCCTGCATGGAGCAGAAGGATGGAGGACTCTTGAGATGTCTCTTAGTAAGACAAGCTCATTGCCTGTCAATAGAACCGCCTCAAGGAAATTGGTGAACAGAAGACAATTGAAAGAACTACAATGCAATTGACTCTCACACACACATAAATACACACACGCTCACAAACACACTCTCTCCTACATCTAAAATAATGAATCATTGCTCAGGAGTGGGATGCAGTGAGTAGCTTGATTCAGTCCACAATCATCACTTGTTCAGTGCAGTTATACTTTTTTTGTCTCACATCTGACATTCAAGAGCATCCCACTTTCAGTCGATGTATGTTTAACCAATCTATTATTAGACAAAAAGCAGGATAACAGTAAAAGAATCAGTATCAGAAAATGATACCGAACTATTCAGGTCAGGATTTTACCTCAAGGCCTAACGAAATTGGAAAATGATAAAGAATAATGATTGATTTCCTAAAGAAAGCCCTTTTTGGGGCTTTAAAGTGATAAGTAATGGAGGTTTAGGATTGGTAGCTTGGCCAATCAGGGTAATACCATTAGGGAGACAAGAGTAATGAACAGAGAGTCCACGTCTTATAACAAATATAATTGTTCTAGTTTGAGTGTCAACCTGAGCAAAAGCTCACTCTTAAAGAGATAGTTTACTGAAAAATTTGAATTCTGTCATCATTTACTCATCCTCAAGTTGTTCCAAACCTTTACAAGTTTCTTTCTTTTGCTGAACATAAAAGAAGATACTTTGAAGAATGTTGGTAACCAAACAGTTAATGGTAGCCATTGACTTCCATAATATTTTTACCATACTATGGAAGTCAATTGCTACCATCAATGTCAAAATACATTCTTTTGTGCTAAGCAGAAGAAAGAAACTCGTACAGGTTTCAAACAACTAGAAGGTGAGTAAATCGACAGAATTTTCATTTTTGTGTGAACTATCCCTTTGAATGAAAATTTTGTCATCATTTACTCACCCTTATGTTTCAAACCTGTATGACTTTATTCTGTGGAACACGAAAGAAGATATTAAGATTTAGTTTTTTGTTTTTTTACTTTTCTTGTCCACGTAATGAGCATCAGTTGGGTCATTATATGGATGAAACGAGACACTTTTCTAAATATCTTATTTTGTATTCCACATAAGGAAGAATGTCATATGGGCTTGGAGAAAAAAAAGGTCACACTATATTTTATGGTGCAATTCTCGCTATTAACTACGAATTTTGCCTGAAAAACTCCTAATTAGCTGCTTATTAATAGTTAGTAAGGTCGTTGTTAAGTTTAGGAATTGGGTAGGATTAGGGATATAGAATATGGTTATGCAGAATATGTGCTTCATAGGTACTAATAATAAGCCAATATGCTAATAGGCATGCTAATAAGCAACCAGTTAATAGTGAGAATTGGTCCCTATACCAAAGTGTTACTGAAAAAAAAGAATGCATTTAAACGTGAAGTCAATGGGACAAAGCATAGAGTGCTGAAGGTATGACATATTTTTATAGACCAAAATTTTATTTTGCACCATAGACGTCCGTTATTTTAAACATGTTTTTTATAAACTCGGGGAAGAAATTATTGTCTGTGGTAGTGAATATCATGGCACAGATGCTGTTGAGAGAGCTTAACATGTGTTAAACCTGGAACAGACCCTTAAATAAAGCCTTTTAAACTGCTGCACTTAGCAGAACCTGTTGGTGCGGCCCTCAGAGGCTTTGAGATGTTTTAAAACCTCTTTCTTTTAATAAATTAAGGCTTCAGTTCCAGTGAGGCTTTGGTTGTACTTCTGCTTGGGTTCTAGAATACTCTCATGTTTTAGATTTTTCCTGGGTGGCTAACAAAGCATTTTGTTCACAGTGAAATGGTTTTAAATGAACAGTTTAAAATGTCCGTATGGAGGTGTTTAAGTAAATTGCAGAGCATTATCAGTGAAAGTGAAGCTTCTCTTGCAGTAGCTTTCATTGATTATATAGTTCGATGCATACCCTGTGTGGTTATTGAACTACTGCACACTGGGAATCTCATACATTTTGATGTGTTTGATGAATGATATCTGCTGAGTTTCCTAGATGTCATTTATATTCATTATGACAGCCTCTATTACTCTGTGTGTGTTTACTTGTGAGTGTGTTTGAAAGTGATCGTAAAAAAGATGCTTGATGAAAGTATGTTCAGTTGCTCTGTTTGTCACTGCACGTCTCTGGAGTAATTGATGCGGTTTTTCAAGGTTCACTTAAGCAGATGATGAGAAAGCTTGTATTCTATTTTTAGGCGCTGTGCCCATAAATATTCAGCAGTGCATGTGCATGCATGTCTGTGCGTTTCACGGGAAACATGATATTCTTAATTAATTAAGCTTAAGTACATTCCTATTGGCATATTGAAAGGATCATTACTTACTTTAAAAGGTCAAAAGCACAATTAAACAGTGACCTTTAGATATTTGAAAAACACATAATGGAACAGTTAGTTCTTCAGCAAATGTTATAAAAGTGGTTTTAATAGCA
>NW_015656001.1:187297-209954 GCF_001515625.1 Sinocyclocheilus rhinocerous | reverse complement strand
AGAAGCCCACAAATTGTGATCAACTCCGAGAACTAAGGCAAGAATGGATCGCCATAAATCAGGATTTGGCACAGAAGCTAATATCCAGCATGCCAGAGCGAATTGCAGATGTTATGAAGAACAAGGGTCAACACTGTAAATATTGACTCAATATATATTTTTTGCCAATAAAAGCCTTTAAAACTTATATGCTTATCATTGTTTTTCAGAATACCATAGAAACGTGGAAAAATAATCTACAGATACTGAAGCAGCAAACTTTGCAAAACACAAAATGTATGTCACTGCCAAAACTTTTGGCCATGACTGTATACATGTCATTGCATTAGATAACAGATGATGAAAAAATCTATATCTAATAAGATCTAATATTTACCTAACATTTATATATTTCTATTATTTCCTATATTATATCAAATGTTAAAGAAATATGTCGCAAGCAGTTGCTGTTTGAAATTAATCCGTTTTTAAATCTAATGCAAAGCTATTTATACATTATACATACATTTATAAGTAGGCTTATGCCTTAAGTGTCTCAATTTGTTTTGGGACCAAGTATTGCTCTAAATAATGAACTTTCCAAATTTTGCTTTGTCCTACTTTGGATTTAATTCATCAAGAGTCTCGCTTCTTCATGTCTCTAATTTTTTGTGTCATGCATAAACTATTCATGATTGTCCACACCATAGTCATTTGGAATTGGAATCAGCCTCCTCTCTTTTTACTGCTATTTTTGTTGACTTTTCTGTGCTCACAACCGTTTTCCTCTGTCTTTTCCCGCAGGAATGACATGTCAAGCCCGCAGCTCATACCTGAACTCAGAGGTGCTTTGGGGAGAACGTTTCACCCCTGTGCTCTCGCTGGAGGAGGGATTTTACGAGGTGGATTATGACACTTTCCACCACACCTACCCCACACCAACCCCTTCCTGCTCCGCTCGGGAGCTTGCAGAACTGGCAAAGAAAGGGGAAGCTATTCCTTTGCCCCCTATTTCTCCTCCAGCAACCCTGGGAGAGCCCCCAAGCCCAGAGGAGATGCCTGAGGAGAAGACCAAGGCAGAAGAAGAAGAAGCAGAAGAGACTGTTAGCAATGGTGATGTGAACAGTATGGAGTGTGTGCAAGAATGAGTTCATGCATTGCAATCTCCAGTCTTTTGCTGCCCCTGTGTGGCAGATGGAAATACGGAGATACAAAAACTCACTTCAGCCGCATAAACGCCATATAAACTGAGGAATAGTTACAAATCTATAGGTCTACATTATGTCATTGACCCCACACTGGTACTGTTATTAACTGTTTTCAAGAATAAAACAACGTGCATAATGGTAATGTTTTTAAACTTTAGGTGCAAAAATGCTTAAAAAACCTCGTTCAGCTTGAATTTATTTAAATAAGATGTATATATTCGCAGCTTTGTACTGTGATTGCTTAACCCGCTACTGAGCTTGCATTATTGCTTTTGAGGTTTATAAGTATTTCTGAATCCAGTTGATTGAGATTTAAGATTAAGCTTATAGCTATACACTACAGCATTTTATGAAAGCTTGTTTCTGCCACAGGATAACAAAAAAAGGGGGAATTGCGACTTTATCTTACAACTGACTTTTTCTCTTGCAATTCTGAGGAAAAAAAGTCAGAATTGTGAGGTATAAGGTCTGAATTGTGAGATTCTGAGGAAAAATAAGTAATTAACAAAAAAGTCGCAATTAACTATATTTTTATTCCGTGAACAACAAAAAAATGTATGGAAGCTTGTTTCTACCATGAGATAAAAAAGATTTAAAAAGGTAATTGTTAACTAATTCTAACTTTTTTCTCACAATTCGAATATAAACTGTAAACTGAGAGATATAAATTCATAATTCTGAGAAAAAAAGAATTGAGGTGTTAACTGGAATGGCAAGAAAAAGGTATGAATTGCAAGATGTAATTAGTGCGATTAAAAGTTGCAATTACATTTTATATTTGAAATTTCATGGTTGAAAAAAAAACCAGAATTGTGAGATGTAAACTCTGAATTGCGAGGGGAAAAAAGGTCAGATTTTTGAATTTATATCTCACAATTATGACTATTTTTCCAAAGAATACCAAGAAAAGCAGTCTGAATTGTGAGATAAAAGCTGCAAGTTCCTGTATTTATTTATTTTCCATTTTTTAATCTCATGGCAGAAACAAGCTTCCCTAGCATTTTCTGTGTGAAACTGCTGGTTAAAAAAAACAAACACACGTTTTTCTTTTCATTAATGAAGGACATTGCATTCCCTATAAAGGGTGTGTTGAATATGCATAGAATATGCTTAAAATTGCACATCATGTCTGAAACTATATAGAAAACGGCATAGAATATAATTTCTGAAACGAGTGGATTTTCTGTGTTAGCAAACAGCGACCTCTGCTGTTAGCGGACCTCACAAACGACCAGACGGAGTGAGTGAGTTTTGCCAAAGGGTTACTTGTGGGAAATAATTATTTAATTTCTTCGAATGACAGATATGTAACTAACACAAACACTAAAAGTTGGATATTAACACCCAACAAACAGAACGCACAATGTAATTGTTTCTTGTTCATTTTATTTGAAATGTATGAAATGTACTGTTGCTATACTAGGCTATTTGGTTAACTGAATCATATTCAATATCTTCTGTCTATCATTAATATTTCTGCTTGAGAAACACCCTCACTGTTATTTATAGCTCTTCTTTCGTTTTTTGTTTGTTTTTGTTCAGTAAGTTTTTTTTAAACACCAGATTTAATCAAATGTTTCTGTTTTATTTTACAATAAAGTGATTAAAATAAAAGATTATCCTTCTCAGACACTCAGTTTCTATGAGAATATGAAATAAGAATTACAATGTGAAACAACATCTACAACCCCCTGCAAAAACGATTTAAAACGGGTTGTGTCTTAAAGGCAGAGTAAGTGATTTCTGGTAGCCAATGTTGATATTTGAAATCACCAAAACAAACACGCCCCTACCACAAAAGGGTCTTGCCCATTGTGATAGCTCCGCCCCACATATACGTACGCAACCCAGGCAACGATTAGTTCTGTGAAACAAAGCAAAACCAATGTTACACCGTGTCTACGGACGTGAGCGGCGCGGCGCAACAAATCCCCGACAGAAAACTGCTGCCGGGTTCTATTTATGACGTGCTGACACACATTTCAAATGGTTTTCAACGGTCGTTTGATCGCGTCCAGTGTAGGCAGACTTTAGTTGTTGTAGACACGGTGTTACTCACCTATCGAGCAGAAACAAAGCAACCTCGGCGTCCGATCGCAGGCCTCCGCTCCTTGAGTTCTCTCAAACGCTGGAAAGCTGATCCGATATATACACGGATCCTACTTCTTGCCTTATCGTTCCGCAGACGTTTTCTTCTTTTGTTTTTTATCCGCCATCTCTATCTTTCTGTCGCTCGGCTCGGCTAATGTCCGTCCCATGCACTGAAAGCTCTCTCCTCCACATCACGAGTAGACACGCCCCTTATTGCTGATTGGCTACAAGTTTGTTTTGCTATTCGGCCAGAATCAGTTTTCTAAGTGTTTTTGAAAAATCCCATACCCTGCCTTTAATCCAGCTCTGTCTACAATGTATTTTGTCAACTGTTAAACCTAATATTATCATATGCAATGGTATAAGCAATTAAAGCAAGTCCTGTTGGGCTCATTGTTTAATGCATGGCAGAGTATAAACAATGTTTTCTAATCACATCCCCTATTACTTCCAGTTACTTACACAAAGAAGTTTTTAAGAGTGAGATTAACTGCTCTCCATGGCCTCTAAACTACTAGAACTTAATTTTTAAGGAATAGTGAATAATGCAAAGTACATTCGTCTACATATTTCCTCCCTCAACGAAATTTCCCAGTGACCTTGCTGCAGAAACTCAGGAAACAAGAACTTTTTCCTGAAAAATTAGCTAATAAGCAGCTGCACAGGTTTAACCTTAAACAAATGTTTTTGTCGCCAATTTAACTGCAGAATTCAGCATGAAGTTATAGTCACCACCATTGCCTTTATTGTATTTCTTTCCTATCTTCCCTCTTTATAAAGTGATTCCTTGTTAATTAGGCCCGAGTCCTTTGAGTTTTGGTTTAAAGTCTGTGGAGACCTAGCTGACTTGTTCTATTTGTCTGGCCAAAACATGGTATTATTTCAGTTGTAATATGTATAAAACATACACTACCAGTCAAAAGTTCTTAATGTTTTTTAAAGAATTCTCTTCAGACTTTCTGACTCTAAAACTTTTGTAACATTACTCACTATACCATTCAAAAGCTTGGAGTCAGGTTTTTATAGAAATTAATTCTTTTATGCAAGGATGCTTTAAATTGACCAAACGTGATGATAAAGACATTTACAAAGTTACAGCAGATTTCTATTTCAGAAAAATGCTGTTCCTGAACTTTCTATTCATCAAAGAAACCTGAAAAAAATTCTACTCAGCTGTTTTCAACGTAATAATAACAGTAAATGTTTTTTGAGCAGCAAATCAGAATATTAGAATGATTTCTGAAGGAAATGTGACTGTAGTAGCCTAATGATGCAAAAAATTCTTTGAAATCACAGGAATAAATTACATTTTAAAATATATTCAACTAGAAAACAGCTAATTTATATAGCCTAGTAAAAATATTTCACAATTTTACTGTTTTTGCTGTACTTTGGATCAAATAAATGCAGGCTTGGTGAGCAATAGAGACTTCTTTAAAAAACATGAAAAATCTTACTGTGTATGTGTAGTATTGCATACGTTGTAATAAAATAGTATTCCTTGAAACACTGCCAATCACTTGAATGCCGAAGTTGCATGATTTTATTGTAGTTGCGAAGTCTCCCACTAGATGGCGGAATAAAGGAGCAAGAGCCACGTTTTTTGGAGGTGCATTATGGGAAAAGACGTTCGACGCACACATGTGGCCACCTGATTAGTGCAGAACAGTCTGGAGCAAAAGCAGCGGCAGCTGTTTGTATAATTAAAACAGGATTATCTATCCATAATAAAGTAAAATGAAACCAGGTAAGTTAATAATAGTTTTTTTATACACATATGGTTGTTTTCATTGTCGGGCGATAAAATATTAGTGTTTAGAAGTGTTGGTTTTGCTCGCGTGTAAGCATGCTGGCCAAGTTAGCCACGCGCTTAAAGTTTTAGTGCACGAAACGCCCTGTCTCTGAAATGTAATGACATTGTTTGTTATTTTATTTATATTTCTAAACATATTAGTGTGGTCATACTGTGTTCCATATAAACATATTATGAAAATGTTGTTTTAATTTAGGCTATAATATTTCTTGCGGTGCATAACATTGCGCGTTTGAGCAACCGAGCCATGCTGCGCACGCGGTGCGGAAGCTCCACATGGCTTTTCACTAGATACGCTTTTGTTTCTAAAATCAGACTAGTTTACTAAGTTGTTTTTTTTTTTCATTTGATTTTGTCTGGACATTGTGCACAGGATTGTTTTCATAGTCGAGTTTCCACACATTGTTGAGGACCACAGGGGTTTAGGAAATTACCTTGTCTGACAGACCATGTTCATGTGGAAAACCAAGTAAAAACGAATAGTTTTGGTTTAGTCGACAACCTGTAACAAGAACATATTACACACACAAACTAAAGTTACCAGTGAATGGATTTTAACTTTGTATACAGTTAGTTGTGGAGTCTAGTGGTTGAGGATATTTTAACACCAGGGATCTGTTGGTATCCTTGGTTCTAATTAATATGGTCTCTAATGGCATTTTTTGTGAGAACAGTCATAACTAAAGGCTTTTCTAATATTAGGTGTTAGTTAAAGCTGACTACAGTTTGAAGCCATTTAATGGTGTGATATTTGATTACAGTATACTTTTTGCCATAAAGTCTTAATGTGATCCATTCAGTAAATTAATATATTTGACTCCTTTTGACAGAATTCAGCCCAAGAGGAGGTGGCCGAGGAGGCTTTGGAGGAAGAGGAGGAGGCTTTGGAGGAAGAGGAGGCGGCTTTGGAGGAAGAGGAGGAGGCTTTGGAGGAAGAGGAGGAGGAGGAGACCGGGGTGGAAGAGGAGGATTTCGAGGAGGTAGAGGTGGTGGCGGTAAGCAAGTTTGTTTTTGTTTTTCTTTTCATTATATTTCCTTTATATATGTAATTCTGCTGTTGTATGTTATTGCTTGTAACATTTGGCTAATACATGGAAGTGTTAGTTGGTGTGTGTATGTTTATGTATACAAACACACACATAAATATATTTGACCCTGGACCACAAAACCAGTCATATGGGTAATTTTTTTGAAATTTAGAATTATATGTCATCTGAAAGCTGAATAAATAAACTTTCCGTTGATGTATGGTTTGTTAGGACAGGACAATATTTGGCCGAGATACAACTATTTGAAAATCTGAAAATATTGAGAAAATCGCCTTTAAAGTTGTCCAAATGAAGTTCTTAGCAATGCATATTACTTATCAAAAATTACGTTTTGATATATTTACGGTAGGATATTTACAAAATACCTTCATGGAACATGATCTTTTCTTAATATTCTTAAGATTTTTGGCATGAAAGAAAAATCGGTAATTTTGACCCATACAATGTATTGTTGGCTATTGCTACAAATATACCCGTGCTACTTATGACTGGTTTTGTGGTCACATATACATATACACATACATACATACACACTGCCATTGAAAATTTTGGGATCAGTATGATTTGTAAGGTTTTCTAAAGAAGTCTTTTCTGCACATCAAGGCTGCATTTATTTGGTCAAAAATACCGTAATATTGTGAAATATTCTAATATGCTGAAAATATTAATATGCTGATTTATTTTCAGTGTTGGAAACAGTTGTGATACTTTTTTCAGGATTCTTTGATGAATAAAAAAGTTAAAAGAACAGCATTTATTTAAATAATTATTTTTTGTAATATACAATACTGTTTAAAACTTTGGGGTCAGTATATAAATTTTTTTTTTTCATTTCTTATTTAAAAAAACAAAATATTTTTATTCAGCAAGGATTTGTTAAATTGATACAACGTAATAGTAAAGACTTAAATTGTTAGAAAAGATTTCTATTTTGAACAAATGCTGTCCTTTCTAACCTTTAGTCATCAAAAAAAAAAAAAACACTACTGTTCAGTTTTTTTTCCCTTTCTTTGTTTATAAGAAACAAATACTTATATTCAGCAAGGATGTGTTAAATTGATAAAAAAAAATATTGTAAAGCATTGTATTTTTAGAAAAAAATTATATTTCGAATAAATGCTGTCCTTTTTTAACTTTTTATGTATCAAAAAAAAAAAATCCTGAAAAAGTATCACAGGTTCCAAAAAAATATGAAGCACCACAGCTGTTTCCAACATTGATAATAAATCAGCATATTAGAATGATTTCCGAAGGATCATGTGACACTGAAGACTAGAGTAAAGATGCTAAAAATTCAGCTTTGATCACAGGAATGAATTATATTTTAAAGTACATTAAAATAGAAAAGCGGTATTTTAAATTATATAATCAAATACAATTTCAGGTAAAAATGCTTTTTATTAATGCTAAATATTTAAATATCGTGTATAGTCAATATTTCTGTGCTTTAAATAAACTTTTTGTTTTCTAGTTTAGTATGCAAGAAAATTTGACATTGTATTTCCATTCATTTTAATTTCTGTATCTCTTGTTTGATAAAGGTGGAGGATTCAGGTCCCCTGGAGGTGATGGTGGCTTCCGTGGACGAGGGGGTGGACGTGGCACTCCTAGAGGCCGGGGAGGAAGAGGAGGGTTCAGGGGGGGCAAACAGGTGACTGTAGAGCCCCATAGACATGAAGGTGGGTCATCAACGTCACATTTTTGAGTTGCTGTTGATTCTGAGAATGTGTTAAACAACCAAGTTCTGTTTAAAAATTCAGGGGTTTTTATCTGCCGTGGTAAAGAGGACGCCCTGGTCACAAAGAACATGGTGGTTGGAGAATCTGTGTATGGAGAAAAGAGAATAAATGTTGAGGTGAGCCTATAGAAGCATGCCTTTAATGTTCACTGGAGCAGTGTTTCCCAACCTTTTTTTTTTTGTCGCGGCACCCTTTGGAAATTTGAACAAAATTGTGGCACCCTACAAAATTAATTTTGTCACAATACTTGAATTTCTAACTGCGATATGATACTTTGGAAAGTATAGATATTCAGTACAGCAGGGAAGAACTGCAGAATATACTGTCATACAGATATTTTTTATATTATTACATTTGTTTGTCCATCAATGGTGGCAATCAGTAGGCTAATTTCTAATGAAGAGACCAATTTATATGACAGATTTTAATGTAGGCTTTTATTCATATGTAAACATTGTTTAATTACCATTATAACTAGCTATCTCACAAATTTTTGCTCACTCAGTGTATTTTTGATTTGACAGTAGGGTAATTTTGTTGCAGTAGCATGAGATAGCATGATTTCAAACTTTGAATTGAATAAAACGTCAAGTTAGCAGTCAGTAATAAAATAAGAACAAATAAAGAAATTACTAATGATAGCACAAATAAAAAATAACGATAGGCTTACAAATGAAATATATTGCTTTTTAGTTTTTCATGTAGGTCTAACAGTAGGGGTATTAAGAGATTTAGTTTTTTTTTTTTTATATATATACCAATTATCCAAATAGTGTTTAGTCCTAGAAAGCTATTATTATCAGAACACGCGAGCATAACATAGCGGTTAGCAGATCAATGAATGAGAGGGCAGCGTTACCAGAGTTGCCCATATACCACACCTTGTTACAACACAGTAGGGCTATTGCAGACAGAAACAATACTGTACTACATCGATGTTTCCTGTCAGCTCGATTTTTGAGTGGACTTTGCTGTTCCGATGAGCATGAATGATATATGAGTGGAGCACTCACATACAGCGGGATGATATGCAGAGCGTCACACCATGTGAAAGTGATATGTAAGGAAGGGGAAACTAAAATTGAGTACAGAGCATGGAATCCTTTCCGGTCGAAGCTGGCCGCAGCCATTTTAGGAGGTGTTGACCAGATCCACATTAAGCCAGGAGTGAAGGTCATGTACTTAGGAGCCGCATCAGGAACTACTGTATCCCATGTTTCTGACATTGTTGGACCGGTATGTGTATATCTTTTTATAATTGTTAAAGTCCACGTCTGCACAGATCAGCATCAAATATAAAACACTGAAACAATAAAGTGTGTATTTTCTGCATAATACTGTGTATTGTAATAATATAAGCTGCTTTTCCACCGAAATTACCTGGAACAATTTGTCCCAGGAACCTTTTTTCCCCCCAGACCTGTTGCTGTCTGCGTTTCCATCACGGTCTAAAGTACCATGAAGAATAGGCAAATAGTCTGGTGACGTAGGTCTGCACGCGTTTTTCAATACCAAGTACGCAAAGTTCGGACTTTTGTCTTCGGTAGTTTGGACTTCGCAAGTTCGACTCGGGAGTGTGAACTCCCACAGACGGGACGACGCAAGTCCGGTAATTCTGCAAATGGAACAGCAGCATACTTGATAACGTCAGTCAGCTTGCCTTGGCTACTGCAATTTTCCTCACTGTATTTACAATAAGACGAAATATGATATCAAACACCACTGCCTCTTTTCGTTTTCATTTAAACATAAGCTATTAATAGCCACAGAAATGTAGTTCAGGGAACGAGCATACATTACAATGAAACGAAATATTATATCAAACATTGCCTCTTTTCATTTTAACATATTAATAGAATAAAGACCAAAGATTATCTGTTAGATTTACCCAAACGAATTATCTTATATCAAATGTCAGAAGGACTAGCTGAGTTGAGGCTGCTCTCGTTGGGAAACATGAGCACTGAGCGCCCGCTGATCGCGTGGAGCTCACGTCTCCTAAATCAGCGAAGCACGTTTTCATATAGGTGCTGTCTTTATAAATAAACCGCAGATTTGAGTTTTAAACAACTACATTCTCGCCTGAAAACTTTTAAAACTACATTTCATGACACAATAACAGTAATATTTTTTAAAAATTATGTGAATAAATGGTGGTTGAAATACAATGATGCGTGAACTCAACCAATCAGCATGTTCAGTGCCCAAGTCCCGCCCCCGAAAGTTCCAGACCTTTGAGAAAGTACTACCTTGTGAGCAGGGACTTTCTGGGGGCAAATTTTTACCCGGAACTTTATTTAGATCCTGGTTCCTGCAGTGGAAACGGCCCAAAGTCCCTAGTTCCTGGGGAAAGTTCCTGCGGTGGAAAAGGGGCTATAGTTGTCTAAATATAAAGCTGGGACGGCGTTTTTACATGGGACAAAAAATTGAGCTCAACCAATAGGAGCAATTTACAATTATTCCAATAGCAGTTAAATCTTTATGATGTAGCATTTATTAATATTTTGAATTTTTTAATATTTTCAGTTAATTTTAGTTGAAGTTTTGGTCATGTTTTGTGCTTTATTTTTATTATTTCTTTTTTTTTTTTTTGCTGTCATTATTTGGCTTTGATTACTTTTTTTTATTTGTTATAGTTTCAGTAATTTGTGTACTGGTATACTTATAAAAAAATTTTTTTTTTTTTTTAGCTTTTTCAGTTACTGAATTATTTTGAATTATTTAGTTTAGTTAACAGTGCTGTTGAATAAAGTATTAATATGAATTTAAGTTTAATTTCTGGAAGCATTGATTGACATTCTGTTTTTTTATTCATTTTCTCCTGGTAGGAAGGATTGGTGTATGCTGTCGAGTTCTCCCACAGATCAGGCAGAGACTTGCTGAATGTGGCGAAAAAGAGAACCAACGAAATTACCTGGAACAATTTGTCCCAGGAACTTTTTTCCCCCCAGACCTGTTGCTATCTGCGTTTCCATCGCGGTCTAAAGTACCATGAAGAATAGGCAAATAGTCTGGTGACGTAGGTCTGCACGCGTTTTTCAATACCAAGTACGCAAAGTTCGGACTTTTGTCTTCGGTAGTTTGGACTTCGCAAGTTCGACTCGGGAGTGTGAACTCCCACAGACGGGACGACGCAAGTCCGGTAATTCTGCAAATGGAACAGCAGCATACTTGATAACGTCAGTCAGCTTGCCTTGGCTACTGCAATTTTCCTCACTGTATTTACAATAAGACGAAATATGATATCAAACACCACTGCCTCTTTTCGTTTTCATTTATCAAGCTATCTCGTGCTACTGCACCAAAATTACCCCACTGTAAAATTTAAAAAACACTGAGTGAGCAAAAATTTGTGAGATAGCTAGTTATAATGGTAATTAAACAAAGTTTTGCTCACTCAGTGTATTTTTGATTTTACAGTGGGGTTATTTTGTTGCAGTAGCAGAGATAGCTTGATTTAAAACTTTGAATTGAATAAAAAATGACAAGGAGGCTAAGCAGTTAATAATAAAATAAGAACAAATAAAGAAATTACTAATGATAGCACAAATAAAAAATAACGACAGGCCTTCGAATTAAATAAATTGCTTTTTAGTTTTTCAGGTAGGTCTAACACACAGTAGGGCTATTAAGAGATTATTTTTTTTTTACCAATTATCCCAATAATGTTTAATCCTAGAAAGCTATTACCGTATTATCAGAGGACACGTGAGCATAACGGTTAGCAGATCAATGAATGAGAGGGCAGCGTTACCAGAGTTGCCCATATACCACACCTTGTTACAACACAGTAGGGCTATTGCAGACAGAAACAATACTGTACTACATCGATGTTTCCTGTCAGCTCGATTTTTGAGTGGACTTTGCTGTTCCGATGAGCATGAATGATATATGAGTGGAGCACTCACATACAGCGGGATGATATGCAGAGCGTCACACCATGTGAAAGTGATACCTGAGCGGTGAACTAATTTTCGGCAGCCAGAATTTCGGTGCATCTCTAATTATTGGCGACATCAGAAATGGATATTATTTAATAGATGCTTTTTTGAACATTTTAGCAATTTAAAAATATTTAAAAAGTATTTTTGACACGGCACCCCTGCTCTCGACAGACGGCACCCCGGTTGGGAAACACTGCACTAGAGTACCTCTAGAAAGCACTGCATTCATAACATGTTAATTTTTTTTTCTGATGTAAGGAAGGGGAAACTAAAATTGAGTACAGAGCATGGAATCCTTTCCGGTCGAAGCTGGCCGCAGCCATTTTAGGTGGTGTTGACCAGATCCACATCAAGCCAGGAGCGAAGGTCATGTACTTAGGAGCCGCATCAGGAACTACTGTATCCCATGTTTCTGACATTGTTGGACCGGTATGTGTATATCTTTTTATAATTGTTAAAGTCCACGTCTGCACAGATCAGCATCAAATATAAAACACTGAAACAATAAAGTGTGTATTTTCTGCATAATACTGTGTATTGTAATAATATAAGCTGCTTTTCCACCTAAATTACCTGGAACAATTTGTCCCAGGAACCTTTTTTCCCCCCAGACCTGTTGCTGTCTGCGTTTCCATCACGGTCTAAAGTACCGTGAAGAATAGGCAAATAGTCTGGTGACGTAGGTCTGCACGTGTTTTTCAATACCAAGTACGCAAAGTTCGGACTTTTGTCCTCGGTAGTTTGGACTTCGCAAGTTCGACTCGAGAGTGTGAACTCCCACAGACGGGACGACGCAAGTCCGGTAATTCTGCAAATGGAACAGCAGCATACTTGATAACGTCAGTCAGCTTGCCTTGGCTACTGCAATTTTCCTCACTGTATTTACAATAAGACGAAATATGATATCAAACACCACTGCCTCTTTTCGTTTTCATTTAAACATAAGCTATTAATAGCCACAGAAATGTAGTTCAGGGAACATGCATACATTACAATGAAACGAAATATTATATCAAACATTGCCTCTTTTCATTTTAACATATTAATAGAATAAAGACCAAAGATTATCTGTTAGATTTACCCAAACGAATTATCTTATATCAAATGTCAGAAGGACTAGCTGAGTTGAGGCTGCTCTCGTTGGGAAACATGAGCACTGAGCGCCCGCTGATCGCGTGGAGCTCACGTCTCCTAAATCAGCGAAGCACGTTTTCATATAGGTGCTGTCTTTATAAATAAACCGCAGATTTGAGTTTTAAACAACTACATTCTCGCCTGAAAACTTTTAAAACTACATTTCATGACACAATAACAGTAATATTTTTTAAAAATTATGTGAATAAATGGTGGTTGAAATACAATGATGCGTGAACTCAACCAATCAGCATGTTCAGTGCCCAAGTCCCGCCCCCGAAAGTTCCAGACCTTTGAGAAAGTACTACCTTGTGAGCAGGGACTTTCTGGGGGCAAATTTTTACCCGGAACTTTATTTAGATCCTGGTTCCTGCAGTGGAAACGGCCCAAAGTCCCTAGTTCCTGGGGAAAGTTCCTGCGGTGGAAAAGGGGCTATAGTTGTCTAAATATAAAGCTGGGACGGCGTTTTTACATGGGACAAAAAATTGAGCTCAACCAATAGGAGCAATTTACAATTATTCCAATAGCAGTTAAATCTTTATGATGTAGCATTTATTAATATTTTGAATTTTTTAATATTTTCAGTTAATTTTAGTTGAAGTTTTGGTCATGTTTTGTGCTTTATTTTTATTATTTCTTTTTTTTTTTGCTGTCATTATTTGGCTTTGATTACTTTTTTTTATTTGTTATAGTTTCAGTAATTTGTGTACTGGTATACTTATAAAAAAATTTTTTTTTTTTTTTAGCTTTTTCAGTTACTGAATTATTTTGAATTATTTAGTTTAGTTAACAGTGCTGTTGAATAAAGTATTAATATGAATTTAAGTTTAATTTCTGGAAGCATTGATTGACATTCTGTTTTTTTATTCATTTTCTCCTGGTAGGAAGGATTGGTGTATGCTGTCGAGTTCTCCCACAGATCAGGCAGAGACTTGCTGAATGTGGCGAAAAAGAGAACCAACATTATTCCCATCATTGAAGATGCACGACACCCGCACAAATACCGCATGCTTGTTGGTAAGTTCCTGTGATGTGAACATATGAAAGGTAAAGAATGCACATTGCGAGGCGGTTTGATAAAGCACTGCACTGTTTTCTTTCAGGTATGGTGGACGTCATCTTTGCCGACGTTGCTCAGCCTGACCAAACAAGAATCGTCGCCCTCAATGCACACAATTTCCTGAAGAATGGAGGACATTTTGTTATTTCCATCAAGGTAAAATAAGTATATGCTGCTGTGTTTACACATGTTTTTTCTGCAAGTATCCCATCTAGTCTTCAGTTGTTAACTTTGTCGTATTTTCTTCCTCAGGCTAACTGCATTGATTCAACAGCCGCTCCAGAGGCAGTGTTTGCATCAGAGGTTAAGAAGATGAGCACTGAGAACATGAAACCTCAGGAGCAGCTGACACTCGAGCCATATGAGAGAGATCACGCAGTTGTTGTGGGAGTCTACAGGTGAATCTTGATGCATGAACTTACAAGAACTATGCAGGAAGTTTCATACTTCTAGAAAGCAATTAGGTTGCTTCACCTGCTGGTCTGAAAAGTTTCTTTTATAATCGAGTGCTAAAAGTTTATTTTTTATTTTTTTGCAGACCGCCACCCAAGCAGAAGAAGTAAGGTTTCTCTGTGGAAATTTTCATCACTGTTCACACATCCTTCGTTCTCCTGAAATAACTGCTTCTGCCACTAGATGGGCCCACAGTTTGCAGATGACAAAAGACTGATATAAGTGAACCATTTTCTCGTGACCACAGGGTTGGGAGTATATCTCTTTTTACCTGATTGGCACAGGCAACATATTCTTTATGGAGTGTAACTCTGCTCCCGTTTTTCCTTTGTATGATCATCCTCTGTCATGAAATATACTGTACTGAGAGATGAATTGTGTTTTGCTTGTAAGAATTATTGGAAGCTAGATGTGTTGTGTTAACTACGGTAAATCAACAGTTTTCCATAGCATACATTTGTTATTGTTTCTTTTGAATATTTTAGTAAAAAATTTTAACAATCAAATTTTTCATTCTTTGTGTTTTGTTTGTACCTCTAAAAGAACGTTTCAAGAAGGTAATTCAAAACTTCTTGAGAAGCTGTTTCAGAAGTATTAGTATAAACCCATATCACCACCTCCTATAAAAAAAAAAAAGGCTTTTAATACTAATACTTGTTAAATCAGTCTAAGCTTGTTTGCTGTTATTCTGGTTTTCTCAGCCTGATCATCTGACAAGTACCCAGAACCCCCTTCTGAAACAAGTAGATACTCCAAACTAGTTTCTGATGAGTTAAATTCCTTTTTCCTTGCAAGGCACTGTGTGAGGCATGTCTTTGCTAGGGAAATTGTTAGTAATCTGAATTAAAGGTTCAGATGCTTCATTTGTGATCACAAGCAGGCAATTTAAAACTTGAGCAATTTTGTAAGTGGATATTCAAAATCAATAAGTTTGTTCAGTTCATTGCTTAAAAATTAAGTTTGAAATATATATAGGAAGTTAATCATCATGATCTCGAACAGAATATAATCTTAATTCTCATTCACTGAAATCTGAAATCAAGCTTTATCTGCACCACGTTGATCAAAGGCCTTAAATAATTGTCTGCACACTGATAATGCTGCGTTGAGATTTTAAAAAGACCTGTGAAAATGAAATGGTAGATATTGTTTGATGTATTTTCTGTGAACATTTAGTAAATGCAAATGTCACTTTGGTTATTGCTATCATATCAAAATCACCAAATTATTCCTCACGTCTTGCAACGTAAAGAAAGACATTAATTTTCTGTCACGTTCTTTTTAAAAGATACGTGTTTTTATGTGTAGAAATCGTGGCCGCAGAATGGAAACAACAGAACTAAAATGTCAGAAAAACAACAGGAACCTTCGCTTCTAGGAACCAAGTAGGAAGATCTTGCGTGAGGGGGCCAAATATGCGGTTGCACAATGGATAGCAGCATGGACGGCACAAGAAGTCTCAGAAGAACTAAAGAGGAGAAAAAACTGCTTCGAAGGCAGATTAAAGCCAGTCACACATTATTGAAACACGAGGGCATAAGCACAGCGTCACATCCCACAAAGGTACTTAAGAAGCTTCTTTTGATGAATTGTCAATAGAATATGGATCGATCAAATTACATAGTTGCGTTTGAATAGCCAGTACTGCTGTTTATCTATGTCATCATGTTTGTGTATCTGAATACTAAATACGTTTATTACAGTCTATAAATATATAAGATACTACTGAATCTACATACTCTTTTGTGAATGAATGCAATAAAATTGACGGTAAACAGTTATGAAAGAGTGATTCGTGGTTTTTCCAGTTCCACTATCAGTAACTGTGAATTAATAATGGATCAAAGTTGCATGTTTCTGCATATCTCATACAGTAACAAGTCTCTTGGTGAAGTTTGCCAAATGTTTAAATGCCACATTCTTTCAAATGGTGAAACATGCAGTTCATTGCTTTGCATAAATGGCTCATAAAAATCAGTCAGTGATGTGTATGTTCATGATTGTCTGTTATGTAGCATCTGGTGGTGTCTAATGGAGGTTTGGGGAATGGAGTGAGCAGAGAGTCACTGCTGGAGGTTCTTAAAGAGGGAGGTACTGTCGAGTCTCTCCTCACCCCTCCAGCGAAACCATATGCGTTTGTAACATATTCTTCAACTGAAGCAGGCCAGAATGCATATACACTCCTCAATGGGCGAGCACTGCAGTGTCACGATCAAAGTGTGACGCTTTATTTCAGCTATGTTGAGAAAGGTGTGTCACGTGAGTCATATTTATAATCCTATTCAATGAGCCTTAAACAAAGTGTTTCTAATGGATCTCAACTTTGTTTGTCAGTGGACAGTGACCGGAGTGTGTCCTGTGCTTTGCCTCCTGGTCTGTCAGTGTTGGAGGATTTTGTGTCTCCAGAGGAGGAGCTGCAGCTGCTTCAGGCTGTTGATTGGACGCCACATACTGATGATGTCACAGGTAAGAGATACTTGACAGCCTCAGTTAGAATTATTGTAAATCAGAAAATACAAAAAAATCCATTACATTGTTTAATCCTCTTTGTCACATATTCATATATAGCAGACTTATATTAATTTGCTGAAGGCAAACCTATAAACTTATTTAGTAGTAATAATAATAATGTTTATTTTTGTGTTGCAGTGCAGAAAGCTTTAAAACACAGAAGAGTGAAGCATTATGGGTATGAGTTTCGGTACGATAATAATAACATTGACAAAGACAAGCTCTTACCAGGTGGTAAGTATGAAAATTCCACATTTTTTGCATTACTTTTTTTATGATTATATGTATGTGTGAGTGTTTTTGAAATGTTTTTAAAGAAGTCTCTAATACCCACTTATTACTTAACAAAAACACAGGAAAAACAGTTATATTGTAAAATATAACATGTAAAACAACATCTATTTTAATGTTTTAAAATATGATTTATTCATGTAATGTCTGAATTTTTAGCCTCCATTTACTCTAGTCTTGTTGAAATGAAATGTTGAAAACATTTGTGCTGCTTAATATTTTAGTGGAAAACATGATACATTTTTGTTTCAGGATTCTTTGATTAATAAAAAGTAAAACAAAAAAGGATTTTAAGATTTAAATGTCTTTACTGTTTCTTTTTGATCAATATAATGCATCATTGCTTAATAAAAGTATTCATTTTCTCCAAACATGTGAATGGTAGTGTATATATTTACACCTAATCGAAGTATTATATGTCTAATTAATTCTAAAATTGAATAGACACCTGTCATTTCAGGCCTGCCGGCGGAATGTGATGCTTTATTACAAAGATGTTTGGCTGATGGCCACATAAGTGTCCTTCCAGACCAGCTCACTGTAAACCAATACCAAAGTGGACAAGGTAGTACATCATGTATTTGTGCAGCTGAGGGGAGATTTATGTCTGCTTATAGGACTAAATGTTATTGTCTGCTACAGGGATTCCCCCTCATGTGGACACTCACTCTGCTTTTGAGGATCCCATCCTTTCCTTGAGTCTCGGAGCAAAGGTATGAATAAATGAAGCACTAAAATGTCAGTAATTATGGATTATCAGGAATATGTTTCTTTTTGGGAATATGTTTGTAAGGATATGTTTCTGTTTACATTTTCATACGTTTGTATGACACACATTAGTGGCTCAAGGTGTTCTGTTACACCAGACCTGTTTGTAGCCTTATTGATGGGTTATAGTGCAGCAACATTATTGATTATCCGATTTTCCTTGGTCAAAACAAAGATAGAGATGGAAAATGAACCTCATGATTTACTTATATGGATAAATATAAACATCGTGCTATTTTCCTATAGACAGTAATGGACTTTAAACATCCTGACGGACGTTCTGTCGCTGTGGTGCTGCCAGAGCGGAGTCTGCTAGTGATGAAAGGAGAGAGCCGTTATCTGTGGACTCACGGGTGAGAAACTGGATTATCGTTTTGTACATATACATTAAATAAAATATATGTACAAATATGTGCAGACAACCAAACACTAAACACCTATATGTTCTTTGGATTTTTGCTTGATTTTGTGTTTCATCATTATAAATATTTAATGAATATTATCATTCAATATGTACAAAAGTATATTATATTATAAATCCTTTGTTCTAGGGAGAGATGAACATGTTTTGTGTATGTTTCATGTCAGCATAACACCTCGGAAATTTGATGTGGTACCAGTGTCGGAGGTTGAAGGGTCAGGGGTCATGACTTCTGACTTGAGTAATCTGACCCTGAGCCGTCGTGGTACCAGGACATCTCTGACGTTCCGCAAAATCAGACATATACCCTGCAACTGTGGTGAGTATGTGAAGTATTTGCTTAGGCAAGCACATATTTTTCATTTCTAAGTACAGTACCATTTAAAAGTTTGGGCTGAGAAAGATTTTTTTTTAAATTAGTACTTTAATTCAACAAGGATGCATTAAAACTGACAGTAGCGAAATTTGTATTTTATTTATTTTTAAAGGGATAGTTCACCCAAAAATGAAAATTCTGTCATTAATTACTCACCCTAATGCCGTTCCAAACCCATAAGACCTTCGTTCATCTTCGGAACACAAATTAAGATATTTTTGATGAAATCCAAGAGCTCTCTGACCCTGCATAGACAGCAATATAACTACCAGGTTCAAGGCCCAGAAAGGTAGTAAGGACATCATTAAAATAGTCCATGTGACATCAGTGGTTCAACCGTCATTTTTTGAAGCAACAAGATTACTTTTTGTGCAACAAGAAAACAAAAAATAACAACTTTATTCAACAATTCTTCTCTTCTGTGTCACTCTCTGCTGCATATTATATTATTATATTAAGCAGCACAAGTGTTTTTAACATTGATGATAATAAGAATTGTTTCATGAGCAACAAATAAGCATACTGGAATGATTTCTGAATGGATCATGTGACACTGAAGAATGAAGTGATGGTGGCTGAAAATTCTGCTTTACCATTACAGTTCAGTTATTTTAAGTTGTAATTACATTTCACAGTATTACTGTTTTTACATTATTTCTGATCAAATATATAGAACCTTGGTAAAAACATGAGACTTTTTTTTTTTTTACATTTTTTAAAAAATCATACCAACCCCAAACTTTGCATAGTCGTGCACAAACATATAAATCACATATGTGACCCTGGACCACAAAACCAGTCATAAGGCTACAAAATATCTTCATGGAACATGATCTTTACTTAATATCCTAATGATTTTTGGCATAAAAGAAAAATTCGATAATTTTGACACAATTTTTTTTTTGGCTATTGCTACAAATATACCCAAGCGACTTAAGACTGGTTTTGTGGTCCTGGGTCACATATATGAAGGTCACTGTGCATTTGTGTATTTTTGTAGATATAAAAATCATGTGCATTCATGACAAGAATAATTTTATTTCCTGTTGTAGCCTATCCGTCTGTGTGTGATAGTCAGCTGCTGTCTTCTCCACCTACTGTGCCTGTTGCTGAAGGCGATGCGTGTCGTTTGGAGGAGCAGTATGTTCATCAGGTCTATGAAGAGATTTCCTCCCACTTCAGCAGCACACGACACTCACCGTGGCCCCACGTGCGAGATTTCCTACTGTCGCTACCGCCTGGAAGTATTCTGGCAGACATTGGATGCGGCAATGGCAAATACCTGGAGATCAACCCTGAAGTTATATCAGTAAGTAATACAGTATACCACAGCAGAGTTTACCAGGAAGTAAGATGGACTTGGTCGGACATGTCATGGTTATTAGTTACAATTATGATGATTTCCATTACTTTAACTCTTTCACTAATGGGAGAACTCGGATGTAACCCCTATTGTCTGTCCATTTGTAGGTGGGCTGCGACCGCAGTGCTAATCTAGTGCAGATCTGCGTTGAGCGGGGTTATGAGGCATTCGTGTCAGATGCACTGTCTGTCCCCCTGCGCAGTGGCAGCTGTGATGCCTGCATCTCTATTGCAGTCATACATCATTTCTCAACACAGGTGAGCATACTATGTAATTAAGGGGGAAAAAATTTATTTTAGTATTATTTGTGACTCTGGACCACAAAACCAATCTTAAAGCTGCAGTGCATAACTTTTTTGTGTTCAAAATGTACAAAATGTATATAATAAGCGAGTACACCATGAATCACTATGGTACACCTATAATAAGTGTTTGTATTCTGACTATTTTAGACTGGTTCGGGTAGGTGCCGCTGCGGAGTAGCCCAGTACCTCAACACACTCGGTTCTGTTTATTAACCGCTAGAGCGCCAAAAGTTACGGACTGCAGCTTTAAGTAGCACTGGTATATTTGTAGCAATAGACAAAAATACATTGTATGGGTCAAAATGATCAATTTTTCTTTTATGCCAAAAATCATTAGGATATTAAGTAAAGATCATGTTCCATGAAGATATTTTGTAAATTTCCTAACATAAATATATCAAAACTTAATTTTTGATTAGTAATATGCATTGCTAAGGACTTCATTTGGACAACTTTAAAGGCGATTTTCTCAATATTTAGATTTTTTTTTTTTTTGCACCCTCAGATTCCAGATTTTCAAATAGCTGTATCTCGGCCAAATATTGTCCTATCCTAACAAACCATACATCATACATCATTCTATTCAGATGATGTATAAATCTCAATTTCAAAAAATTGACCTTTATGACTGGTTTTGTGGTCCAGGGTCACATTTAAACTTCCTCTGAAGTCCACCTGCACTGTACTAATTTTATTTGTCCAAGAACTGTCATAATTTAGTTTTCACAACCATTTTCCACCTACTTTGTGACATGAAACATGCCTTTTTTGATGCTGTGAGAGAAATAACCCCTTTATTTGTACATTGAGCAGCAGTGCTTTGGTCCACTAACATAAAGTTTGGCTTTCTGGTCCAAAGGCTATAGCTCAAAAGTTTTTTAAAAATAAATTCATACTTTTTTCAGCAAGGATTCAGCATTAAATTGATCAAATGTGACAGTAAATACATCTGTTACAAAAGATTTCAATTTCAAATAAATTCTGTTCATTTGAACTTTTTTTGAAAAAAAAAACAATGTATCATGGTTTCCACAAAAATATTAATCTTCGCAATTGTTTTCGACATTGATAAATATAAGAAATGTTTCTTGAGCAGCAAATCTGAAAATTATTTCTGAAAGATCACGTGACACTGAAGATTGGAATAATGGCTGCTAAAAATTCAGCTTTGCCATCACAGAAATAAATTTTACATTTTAAAATGTATTAAAATAGAAAAGAGTTATTTTAAAGGGGTCATATGATGCGATTTCAAGTTTTCCTTTCTCTTTGGAGTGTTACAAGCTGATTGTGCATAGATAAGATCCCTGAAGTTGCAAAGACTAAAGTCTCAAATCCAAAGAGATATTCTTTATCAAAGTTAAGACACTGCCACGCCCCCCTAAAACGGCTCGTTCTAACACGCCCCCACATATCTTCAGATTACGTACAACAGAACAGCAATGCATTTTATGGACGACCGTTTCATGAACCTAGGAGAGGAGGTAATTCTGACTTTGCTATGACAATCTGGCGCTTCTGAATCAGCTACTGTTTTGTTATTAGTTTAAAGGGGTCATATGATGCGATTTCAAGTTTTCCTTTCTCTTTGGAGTGTTACAAGCTCTTGGTGCATAAAGAAGATCTGTAAAGTTGCAAAGACTAAAGTCTCAAATCCAAAGAGATATTCTTTATAAAAGTTAAGAGTCAGCCACGCCTACCTAAAACGGCTCGTTCTAACACGCCCCCACATACCTACGTCACTATGTGGGAAGATTTGCATAACACCGCCCAAATGTTCACGCAAAGAAAGAAGACGTAACTTTTATTCTCGCTGTAGTATAGTTGCTGCCGCCGCCATGTCGTGAAGATGCTGTGTGATTCGTTGTGAAAGCGAAACTACTTTATTTGGTCTTCTAAAAGAGGACGATATCTGCTTCATCATGCCTGGAGCTGATCCGTGCTGGTAACTGAGGAAATACATCAACATCGCGCTGTGCATCGCCGGATCGGCTTTCACCGTGGAAGAAGCGGAGTCCAGCCCGGGGTCGTCAAATGTGGTTGCCACTCCTTCGTCGTTCTCGACCCCGCCGCCTCTGCTCACTCTAGCCCGGCCTCAGCTCACGCTAAGCCAGGGCTTCCGCTCACGCTAGCCCGGCCTCAGCTCACTCTA
>NW_015656001.1:169823-187287 GCF_001515625.1 Sinocyclocheilus rhinocerous | reverse complement strand
GTTACATTTCCGAGGTGTGCTTGTGGTGTTCGGCCAATCACAGTGCACTGGGTCAGCTGGCCAATCAGAGCGGACTGCGCTTGTCAAAGGAGGGGGCTTTGTAGAAAACGAAGCGTTTGAGAGAGGCGGGGCATAGAGGACCTACAATAATGTACAGTATTTGAAAAATAATGTGTTTTTTGAACATTAAAGCATGTCAACATATTCTGTTACACCAAATACACAAAATAATGATCTTTAAAATAGCATCATATGACCCCTTTAAATTGTAATATTTTTATCAAATAAATGCAAATTCTTTCAAAAACACTAAAAATCCCCAAACTTTAGTACATTTTACTTTGATAATGTAATCTTTAGTTTTTCTGGTGTTTAGGAATGATAATATCTCTCTGGCTTTCTTATTACCTCCACATGACAGTTATTTATCTGTCTGATGTCTTTAAGTTGTGAATGAGGTGTTTTTACAGTTTATTTTCAATAAATATTTTTTCTCCTAAATATTTTCATAGTACATGAACCTTTTAATCTCATAAAAATCTCAAAAAATGTGATTCCTGCGTTCTTCTCTCTCCAAGAGTTGTGCATGGTGCTAGCAACGCCAAGATCATTGTTCCAATGTCCATGGAATGCATGAATTGACTAAATGTACATCTTAAATGCAGTATAAATCACTTTGGATCAAAACATTTTTTAAATACATAAATGCAAAAAAAGTAATATGCAAATCTGTACATGATGCTGAACAAAGTGCATGTGTTCTTAGGAGAGAAGACAGGCTGCTGTCAGAGAGCTGGTTCGGTTATTAAAGGTGGGAGGAAGAGCTCTGATCTACGTTTGGGCCATGGAGCAGGAATACAACAACCAGAAATCAAAATATCTGAAAGAAGGAACAGCTGGAGCTAGTGTGGAGATGATGAGTTCAGACATGAAATGCACAGAGGAGCAGAATGTGACACAGCCCAGAATCCACATCCATACTAACCGCACAGCTTTCCTTTCCCAAGATCTCCTGGTGCCATGGCACTTAAAATGTAATGCGGATAAGAACAAGGGAGCGGGGAGTGGAAGCACAAACGGCCCCTTGGAGAACATGAGTCAGGGCCCTGTATTTCACCGCTATTATCATGTCTTCCAGCAGGGAGAGCTGGAGGAGATGTGTTGTTGTGGTGGTGTGACGGGTGTTAAAGTGCTTAGGAGCTACCATGATCAGGGTAACTGGTGTGTGGAACTGGAGAAGACACATGGTAACTCTTCATAGAATAATATTCCACAGAAAAAAATTAATTCTAGCTTATTGAATAAATGCAATTTTAAAATAAAATTTTCGTGCATGCAGCGACAGCTAATAAAACACTGAAGAATCGTTACTGAGTATGTTGATACGTTTTTGTAAAGCAGTACAAAATGTTGCCTTGTATTCTTTCTGGTACAAAACCTACCTCAATTAATTTCTCTCCTGCAATGAAAAACTGTGTTACAATGTTAACGTCAACCTGACTTCTGCTGATTTATGCCTGGATGATTTTATCACTTAACAACCTCTACAGTAAAGCAATGTAAGCACCATAAACAAGTATGTCAATACATTAATATGGAACATTTGCATGTTATTAGTGCCCAGGCTTAAAATATAACCTTATAATTTTCTGCACTATGCATACAGGGGGTCCCAGCTCTGTCTCTCTACAGTACTGTTCAAAAGTTTAGAGTTGGTAAGATTTTTATTGTGTTTGAAAGAAGTCTCATATGCTCACCAAGGATGCGTTTTTTATCAACAGATACAGTGAAACAGTAATATTGTATATAACTGTCTTCTATTCTAATATATTTTAAAGTGTAAGTTATTCCTGTGATGGCAAAGCTGAATTTTCAGCAGCCATTACTCCAGTCTTCAGTGTCACATGATCCTCAGAAATCATTCTAATATAGTGATTTGGCCCTCAAGAAACGTTTCTTATTATTATCAGTGATGAAAACAGGTTTTCTGCTTAATATTTTTGTGTTTGAAACAGCAATCTTTTTTTTCAGGATTCTTTAATGAATAGAATGTTAAAAAGAACATTATAAATGCTTTTAAATGTCACTTTTGATAAATTGAACGCATCCTTGCTCAATATAAGTATTAATTTCTTTAAAAATAACATATTTACTGACCGTTTTAACAGTACAGTATACTTGACCTGAAAAGATTGTTTTTGGTTTTCAACGCTGTTGAACTCACTGTAGTGTTTTTGTACACCACTAGATGGCGTCGATCTTTGCCAGAGGTAAAGGTATGAACTTTCACCTTGAATTTGATGACGAACTTCCTGCATGTTTAAATTTTATTTTAGTAACCTAGGTTGACCTGGCGGCCCAATTCATTTATATCCAATTTAAATATATACTTTTTCGTTTTGTCATAAACTACGGTAGGTCTCACACATGAAGAAAGAATAGAGAGAGGGGACGTAGGGGTCAATTCATGACAGACTTTATTTCAGTCTTAACGTCCCCACAAAAATCTTACAGATGTGTGAATGTTAAAGCCTACAATGCGCCTAAAAGGTTATAAATATGTTTGGTGTGAATGTCTTGCGTGGGGGGAGTTGGTCACATTTGTGACCTTGTCTTTTTATCCCATTGGCACATGACACAATCAGACTGTTTTAAATGGTGTCCTCGGCCTGGAACAATGAGGAATTCATGTAAAGATGATGAAAGAGGGTGTACATAGAGACCGAGGTTAACTTAATCAGTTTCACATCCACTGCACGACCCCCTCGATAAAACTTTCTTGAAGAAGTACCCCACTATTCTGAAGACTTGAGCGCGACGTTTTCACGATGCGACTCTATGCCACATATATATGTGTGTGTGTATATATATATATATAAAATATACACGCACACATATATATATATTTTTTTATTATGCTTTCGTGTTTTATCAACTAGTGTCATTAGTGACTTGAATTTGAGCACTATAAAATAACTAACCAAACTGAAGTGTATCGCATAAAAAAAGACAAGTGGTTTCACGCAAGAAATAAATTATATATACAATATATTTGCGGTGGCGTAATATGCTTTAGCACGTGTTTTATCGGTTATGATCCCGTGAAGCCTGTAACCGAACTTTGCAGCAAGTTGTGCTTTGTAAAGCCCAAAATATTGAGACATTAGTATTATTCAAAGTTTTTAAAAATATATATATATTCAAGTTAATGAGACGCATGGGCACTTTTCAGCAGAAAAATAATAGCTTAAACTGGTTTGTTGGTGTTGGCTGGTTTAAACTGTTCTCCTCTTACCAAGCTGGTCTGCCCAGTTGAAAAAGCCCCAAACATCTCTAAAAACCATTGAAACCAGCAAACGGTCTTAAACTGTTTTGAACGGGGGGAAATGTAACTTGTTAACGTAATAACCTACGAAAACAACATTTTGGAAAAACTTCCCAAGTACTTCATCGCATCATTGTCTTGTCCCACATCGGTTGTGCTGAAATATAAACGTTGAGCTAAATTAAGATAAAAAGTTTTCTTAGTCATAACCATTTATGGTCGTAGATTAGCTCTGGAAGTATTCTGCTTCACATCTCCACAGCCTCGGCATTGTTCGTTTGCCTGGGCTTCAACCTATCACTTTCTAATAGCTTGAAACGGGCCAAAAAGGCACTCCAGCGCGCGTTTTCTAAATCATCTTTCCCGTAAAAGCATCGTTTTCCTCCCCTGCACAGGCAAATGCCGAGGCAAATCGCGCTAACAGCCGCTGGGCGCAGCCCGTTGTAGGGTTTGTTTAGGCGGCCATTTTGTGAACACTGCACACACACCGAGGCGAGCGCGCTTTGTAGCGGGGACGCGCTTTACCGTGCAGACCCTCTCTAAGCGACAAGCAGCCGCGGAGCAGATCCGAGATTAACGGCAGTGAGGGGGGGTCCCTGGTGAATGCACATCGCTAATTGTAGCGGTGCGACGAAGAAACCCCGGTTTAGTTCATCCGTTTTTCTTTCTTTTTCCTTTTTTTTTCATTTAATCACTCTTCTTCTCACCCCTCGCTGCTGCTGCAAACCACCGCGAGCGACGCGCTGCTACACTGCCGCTGCTGGGCGATGTGATCGCGGTTGGCCTGAGCGCTAGCCGCCGAGACCCACACACCACCACCACCACCGCTACTACCAGCGATTTCTTTCCCACGTCGAGGCGGACTAACGCGGAGCACCGAGAGGCGGTTGTCACGGTTGCATGTGCCGCTGCTCACCGGATCGGCGGTTGGCCGCGCTGGGGGTTTGAAGATGCTCCTGCCGCGCTCATTTGTGCTTTTGGGGGACTGTGAAAAGAAAGACAAATGTGCTGAAGAGGGATTGTAGAGCGACGACAAGACGATAGCCTGCGCGTTTCGTCTTTTTCTCGGGAGACGATCGCAGAAACCCGTCCGAAGGGGTGGCGGTTCGGGGGGAGAGGGGTCGTTTTGCCGGTTTTTCGGTCCGCCCCGGTAACGTTACCTGTGTGGCGGAGGTTCGGACGGTAGAGGGGGAATACTGGTAATGGCTGCTTCGGGAAGCTGGACACGAAGCTGAGGTAAGACTACAGTTGGTTTCTTAACACGCAAAAACGCTAACTTACTATCGTCTGTTTTACGCGGATACTCTCAGCCTGTTCCCTCCTTATTCCTCGCAAGACACCGTGTTCCCAAATATGCCTGATGCACAGGCCAGGGCTTTGGGGAGGGAGTGGGGACATATTCGGTTTGTTACTTCATGTAAACTGGGTCAGATGCAAAAGACCACGAGCAGGTATTTAAACGTTATCCTCCTGTGCCATCCAGAGAGCAGCGGCTCAACTCATGGCAGCCAGGCTGCTTGTTTGTCAGTGGATGTGATTTGCAATGATTAAAACCGTGCAATATATGTTCCCCGATCTCTTTTCAACCATTTCGAGTATTAAGCAGCTAATTCTGTGCGATATGTACAAAATAAGCATCAGTCAAATCCATTGCATGACTCGCGTTTGCAGCCATGCACCCATGAACATGTTCGATTACGAGACCTTCAATTTCTTTCTTCGCATCTTTCGATTATCGCTTTTCATTACTCAGATTGATGAGTCAGGTTAGCCCATCACGTTTGTTTTAGACACCCAGTCGTCATGTAATGGCTGTTTAAAACAAAAAGAAAAAAAAGAGAGAGATAAAAAAATCCCAGAGCATCAGCTCGGCCACAATTACATTAATGCAAAACTGCGGTGTTGCATGGGATGCAAATCTTGTGCACAGAATGCCTGAAAGCTATCGAAATTTGACAGATATCTGGTTGTTTTTTTAACGCATTGGTTAACGTATTTACCGTTTAACAAAACATATGACCGTGCTAGGTCATTTTTTTGTGAATAAAAGCGCGACTTTATTCCAATGATCTTAATATATAGGGTGACGTTACAATTTTCCTTATAATGTTCATACGTGCACAATCGTGATGCTTGGAGGGAAATATATGACTGATTCTTATTACAATCCACTTCTGTAATACATTTGGATGTGGCCCATTTACCCAGTGTGTGGATAAATCTGGCTATGCCTACACCCCTCATCTCCATAGCGTTTTCTGCAAGGCTTCTGCTGTGGTGCTGAAGTAGCAATGCCGGTTCAAAATGGACACACTTCTGCTCTTCTTTTGCATGTTGCCATCTCGATCAGCCTTTATACTGCATCCTTAGACATTGTCACCTTTAGGAATGGTTTAAACATGCATATTATTGTCACTGTGTTTGTTAGGATTGATGCTTTGGTTATTTTTCAGAACCAAAAATGGGTGGAATCATTTGGATTGTAGATGAATCTTGGATTTAGGCTGCTTTGAGGTGGGAAAAAAAGAGATGCATGATAGGAGATTGTCTCTTTTGAGACATCTTTTTTGATGCACAGTACTTTGTTGAAATGCAGGAGCCACCTGTCCCTTAAAATAGTGACTCTTTTATCTCCCTTTCCAGAATCATTTAAAATATTACATGCTTTTTTGTGCTCTTGAGCATGAATGAATCAACCCTCTCTAGTTTCTTTTTGTTTTTTTGGCCACATTATTTATTTTTAATGTGTGACAAGCTCTGTTTTTGGATTTCTTTTGGTGTCCGTGGCAGAGTGACACGGGGCTCTGAATAGACTAACTAACTTCATTGTACGAAATATTGCAACGACTGTAAACGTACTGTGGGGTTATTTTAAAGGGGGCTTTTTTGCCGCCAAAAAGCATTTGTATTGAAAACTCATTCCATTTAAAGAGATAGCCAGTGATTTACTTGTAATATTAGGTATTTTGCAAGGTCTTGCGTTCGCTTTCAGTGCTATCAGGTTAAAGTTAGCATTTTCCAAGATCTCCTATTGCACCTTTAACTTTTAAACTTTAGATCTACATCAAGCCTCAAACTCAAATTTTACCATGTTGCCTCAAATGGACACAATATACTGTATTTTGTATAACATAAACAACTTTTAGATGTGTATTCTGCGAGAACATCCTAGACAGGATTGTAGTTGCCATTCATTTCTTGTAGCTGACATAAATCAAACTGGGATGGACACAAGCTAGTTAGTCTTTTCGAAGACCACCTGAGTAGGCCTGTCACAATAACAACTTTTTGTTGTGCGATATATTGCATGTATTGCTGAAAAACACAATCACTACTTAGCAGTCAGATGTCCGTATGCACAAAGGCACAGATCTCTAAACAAGGCCATATCTGCAGATGAAACTTTTTTTGTAGAAGCATTTTTTAAATTTGGACTAGCACCTCATGTCTACACCATGTTATGTACGAGAAGCTGCAAAAGACACAGGCACAAGTGGAATGCAAAAAACATGGTGGCATTAATTTAAATAAATATAATGGGCGATATATTGCGTCACCAAAAATTTTTGAGGTCATGTAGGGGTATATAATAACATTTTATCAGTTAATGAAATTACGGTATTTAACTGTAAATTTAAGTTAAAACCGTAAAACCTAAAACGTTGCTACTTTTACGGTAAAATTCCGGCAACCACAGCTGCCGGTTTTCTACCGTAAATTTTACGGATTTTTTTTTACAGTGCAGTATTCCCCATTCATCTCGTAACATAGGCCTACTACTAAATTTGATAGCTCTGGAAGGAGAGGACACACACGCTCTTACAAATACACAGTTTATATAGACTTGTTTGAGCATATTAACCTGCATTTAGGCCCTTCTTGCTCATCTTTCTGTAAACTCATGATGAAAGCTAGAGTAGAAAAGTGCTGTTTTTTTCCCATAGCCCACCTCCCTATCAGTATTTCAGTCCGTCTGTCCCTGTGTGACTTTGTCCTTACTTTATCAGGACAAATCCCTTCACTCATCAGATAGCATATAGCCTAACACATCGATTTGGATGTGGCTCCTAACAAGCTTTTCCTCTAAAGCATGGCTTGCGTGTGAGGTCAACATGTGGCTCTGTGGATGAAAACTGTTTATACTGAAGTACGTTCTCCATTGAGATTGCCGAGGCTGTTTTGTAAGTGTTTTGTAAGTTCTTCACATCATGAATTTTTTGCATACAGACTTGCTCCTGTTGCTCGTCACCATCTAAACTGCCAGCTGGGCAAAGGGTTTGGTGACCTGGGTCAAGTTTTTTCATTGACTTGAATCGAAGACCAGAAATAGGTTCATTTGAGGAGATCCACAGAAACGTAATTCATTTACATATCAAATTGAGGCATTACAGGGAAATTGCATCGGGAAATGGAGCAGTGTTTACAGCCTCCATCTTAAACGTTAATTGCTTTGTCTTGTAAGGGATCGTAGTTAAAGCCATTTCCCACCAATTCGGCAAACTCATTCAACCTCTAAGTGTTGTCAGTTTAGTGACCTGTCCATTTGGTAGTAAAGGTCACTTTGATGTCATTATTGAATAAAAAAAAATAACTTACATTTTTTTTTTTTCCAGACTCGTTCTGAATAATTTTTGGTCCCAAATTTGTATCAGTTTTACTGGTAGTCCACTGTATGAAGAAATTTTGGGTATAATTTGTCACAGTTTACTTTATTTTGCTATCCTCACTTACATAAATTAACTATAGGGCTGGGTATCGATTCAGATATCCCGATTCGATTTTGATTCGCAAGCTCTCGATTCGATTCGATTCTCAATTTATTTTTATTACATTCAGTGAATATAGTTTTAATACAAATGCTATTGATATTTCTAAAAAATTAACAGTAAACATCAGTTTACAAATAGTGAATTAATAAAAAGAAATTAAAAACCACATGCCTGTATTTTAAACCTGTTCTTTTTTTTTTGTATAGGGTCCTTTTTAAACAATAGTAGGGCCCTATAAAATGTTCTTAATTTTTCTGGTAATCAGATGAAGGCATAAAACATTAATTTAATTTATAATCAAATGAAAATTAAACCTTTTTATTTTTTGGCAAACAAAGTGCTGCACAACAGAGGTTTACTGTTAAAATTAAAAAGAAAACAGATGTGATTATTCCTTTGAATATAAAGATTTATTAATATTTATTAGCAGTAGTAGCATCTTCAGCTATACAGGCGTTAATACTGAATGTTTAACATTATATTCATTGCATACATATACTTCGTAGACATACTTAATCTCTAATAACTCCATTCTGCTGTCTGATGTCGGTGTTTCATTGTCTGAATATGGCACTTATCACATGCTGTGTGGTATCGGCGTTTGGTATCGGGGCATTTTAACGAGTACGAGTACAAGTACAGGAGCTCAGTATCGGGCCTGATACCGATACCAGTATATATTGAAAAAATATTGAAATATATATTTTCCTCCCATCTCGTATTTATTCCCTTTAGGGGTTCCTTTAGGGGTTCCGTATACACGTCATTTTGTTTCCGAACACCGTATTGGGATGCGGCAGATTGCGGGGGGTATGGGGGGGGGATCACGATGCCGGCTCAACATCGTGATGTCTATCAGCCATCGACGATGGCATCGTCTATCGGCCCAACCCTAATATAGACTCATTTTAACGTGATTCATGAGTTGTCAGCATAAGTTGAATGGATCTCTCATGGTGTCATTTGCTAACCACATGAGTGATGGATTGATTTTTTATGTTTTTAGATTCAACCTTACAGTTCATAATCACATTGCAGGACCATAAGTTAATTCAGGTCTTTGTGACCCTGCGTTTTGGCAAAAAAATAAAGTTCGCCACCCATAAAAAAGGGCACACAAGAGCAGACTTCCGGTCAAGAGCATCTTAGCTGGCTTTCTCCCAGCTTCCTTCCATAAGCTGTTGCCGCCTGTGCCTTCCTAATGTAGTTTTCTTCCAGCTTCCCATTGGCTCATAAATTGGTAATGAAAAGCACACAGTGGCTTTGTAGATGTTGAACTGGCTTGGTGGATACCTAGGGTACGAGAGAGGCTAGTAGCTGTAATTTAGCCAGGTGTTGGTGTCTTGATGGAGGTACGGAGAAATGGAAAGTTAGATCATAAAAGCACGGATGGTACTCTTACGGAAATCACACAGGACATCTCTTGTATCCAAGACCAACTTATAATCTCTTTTGCAACAGTATGGATGATACTTTTTCTCAGTCTGGCTTGGTGCAGGTTGTGATGTGGACATTTTTTTCCTGTAGGGAGAGTTTCAGTGCTTATGTCCTTTACTGTCTGTCCGCTCTTTCTTGACCACTGCATGCCCATATCAAAGAGTAGCCTGCCTTGCTGAGGTGCACCCTTTAGCAGCAGTAATGTGTGTGTGTGTGTGTGTGTGTGTGTGAGTGAGTGAGTCATTCTGGTCTAGTCCCCACCTCTACACGCTGCAGTCTTGGTCAGTGTTTGAGCCCAGAAACCCTGTAAGTTTCAGCAATGCACAGTAATGCACTTCATTGACCAAATGATGTGTTTTCCATCTAGACATTCAAGGTACTATGGAATTAAGCTAATTATTTGTAGAACATAATTAATGGTGTATGGCCATGTATGGCGTGCATTTTCAATTGTCATTTAAAAAAATCAGGTTTAAGATTTCCCCTGCATTGTATGAACAAAGCCATAGAGACTTGTGGGGACTCTTTTGACTCGGGCCTGCAAGTATGCACCTAGCAGTGCAATAGCAACAACTCCGAACACCTTAGAACATGGCAACATGCTAAAATGGTTTATAATGCCTTAGCAACTCCCTGGCAAGTTTTGCACACACATTTTGTATTCACACTTCTTCAGATGATCTGAGTAGACATCCACAAAAGTTTTCCGACAACATACATGGGTTCCTTCATATACTTTGATGTTCAGAAGAGAACCATCCAAGAACAGTAGTTGTGGAAGCAAACCTGTAAAAGCTAGACCTTTTTGCTGTAATCTAAGCTTTCAGTTTGCTTTGTGTGGAGAAATAAAGTTATTGTGATAACGTGTGTGAGTCTGGTCAGAATGCATGTGTGTTTTAACATCCTCTGTGTATGTGTGCGATAAGAGGGAGTTGCTCATCTTCGTGGTGATCTTTTTTACCTCTCAGCATCCCTGCCTTGCTGACCTGCTTAACGCATCTCTGAGATGGAGAGAGAGAGGGTGAATGAGTTTAAACGCATGGAGGAGCGAGTCTGGAAGACGGGAAAGGTAAAAGGGAGTTAGAATAAACTGGGAGAGAAGAGATCTCGATAAATCAAGATAAATGGATCTCCTATTCAGTCGAAAGACTAAAAGGAAAGGTGTAAAGATGGATGTGTGTATGTGTGTCAGAGAGAGAGAGAGTGAGAAAGTCATTGGTGGAGCTGGATGGGATAAAGATGTTATGAGCTGCTCCCTAAATAGACTTTTCTTCATCATTTTAGTAATCTTTAACCATCCCGTGCAAATCCCTGCACCATGAGAGAATAGCCATTTAAAGTCAAGTGCGTGACATGACCACAACATTGAATTCATTTGTTAGTTCCCAAGGTGAAAAAGGCATTGTTTTATTGTTGTTGTATATTAATTTAAAACTGAATGTAAACAAACTTTTATAACTGTTGGGACATACTATAATTTCTAGTCTGCTATTGTGAGTTTAATTATATACTATATGATTATATGTCTATATATTTTATAGATGGAGAGTTGGAACCGGATGTTTGATTCGAACCAGAATCTTCTGATTGAGCAGCACCTTTGCTTAAGATATAGCATTTGTTATATGCTAGGCCTCAACTCCAGCTTCTGTACATTTCAACCTATTCATACCTATCAAGTCAGTAACAGGTCAAAATAAATCTTAAATTTTCATTACCACCTTTGCTGTCATCTAGTTAAGAAAGGAGACAACATACTAGCCTAAACTCACGGCATTGATAGACTGATGTACAATCCACTGGTCAGGTTATTTGGATTATATTCAAAATGATCAGCCAATAACTGTGACTGATTGGCCAATTAATGTAGCCTAGTATCCGCCTCAAAATCAAACATTGTATTCAAAAGGTTTTATTGAATTTTGAAAAGATGTTGTAAAATAAATAACTGATTTTATACACATCTTATCTGCTGTTATTAAATTGCATTATAATTTATCAGCCACTGGCCATTACATATAAATTGACCACCAATTTATAGGGCAATTAACACTAAAGACTTTTACATTGTTACACAAGATTTCTATTTCAAACACAACTGTTTCATCACTGATAATAATATGAAATGTTTCACCAAATCAGCATATTAGAATGATTTCTTAAGGATCATGTGACCCTGAAGACTGGAATAATGGCTGAAATTTCAACTTTACCATCCCAGTAATAAATTGTAATATTCTTTCACAATATTATAGTTTACATTATTTTTTGATCTAATAAATGCAGCCTTACTGAACACGAGGCGTCTTAGGCCCCGTCCACACAGAGACGCGTTTACCTGTATACGCATAAATTTTGTATCGTATAGGCGTTTCGTCCAGACGATGAAACCGATATCTTTTGAAACCGGGTCCCAGAATGGATAATTTTGAAAACGCCGCCCTTGCGTTTTCGTGTGGGCAGCGAATCTGTATATTTTCTGAAACGATGACGTCATCAGCCCACATCTCGCCCCTAGTCAGACACCGCTACGTCACGGAACAGCAACAAAAACATGAACAAACACTGAACGATTGTCTTTTTATTAACTAACATTAACACAGATTAATAAATGTATTTTTCCATGTTCGTTTGTATACCACGTGCAAGGTTTACGCGCATAGTCCAAGTCTTCTTCTCCGTTTTTAGTGTATCTCTGTGGCAGAATTACAGCGCCACATGCTGGTCTGGCATGTATACTACATCGTTTTGTGTCGGTTTCGTGGTTTCGTGTGGACGCAGATATTTCTTGAGACAAGGGGGAAAAAAGATCGGATAGGGAAAGCTCTGGCTTTGTGTGGACGTAGCCTTAGTGTATGTTGAAGAATCTTGCTGTTTATTTTGAGTATGTGTGAGAGACACATGCAGCCCTACACCTGAATTTCCCCAGTTCAACTTCCTCACATTATTTATCATGTATCTCTAGGCAGATACTAGTTGAATTGCAAAAAGCCAGTTTGGATAGGAGCTTGATGAACTTGGTAATTTGAGCTAGGCTATATGTAGCTTTAGCTTAGTTATAATAGTTATTTTTGTGATGACGTCCATGTTTTATACTGTTACACCCCGGTGTTGTGATTGAATTCACCATGGTATCAGGTTTACTACTGCATTTACTGCATACTAGAAGTTAGAAGTTAAGCTTTCTTGATCAACTCTGTAATGGCCATGAATTTTTAAGTAAATATAATGGGCGATATATTGCGTCACCAAAAATTATTGAGGTCATGTACATATATTGCACGATAAGTCGATATATTGATTATTGCGACAGGCCTAGGCCCAACAACTGTCACTGTTGGGCATTGTCAAAAAAAATGCTTGTTTTTACATTTAGATACTTTGTTTTAATTCATACTTGTGTGTGGCATGCTTTACCTCACAATCAGTGAACTAATGAGAGAAAATTGCATTTATTATGGCCAGAGCTTTGTGAACAAGTTGTAAATCTCACTTGCTCTTCCTCTATCATACACAGACTTTAGGGATGGCATGGCAGCACTCAATAGGCTTGTATGTCATGGAATATGGGATGTATTTACATGGCCCATGTCTCTATGGATACGTTGACGTGGGGGTAGTGTGGGGCAGAACAGTATAGGATCCTCATCAGGGACATTGCTGGGTCACTCTCTCTTCAAAGGGAGATGAAAGTGGGTCAGGACTGGGGGAAGAGATGAAAGGAGAAAAGAGAAGAAGGAAGGAAATCAGGAGCAACTGAGAACATGCCACAAGACAAATATGCAAACAATTAAAAAAACAGGAAGGGGGCAAAAACTTTTTCACAACACTTTATGTCAGGATGTAGCATCAGTTGGTATCACGTGATGGGGTGACAGTAGTCCTGGGCAACACATTTGAACCACAATTTAAAGGGATAGTTCAACGAAAATGAAAATTTTGTCATTTACTCACCTTTATATCGTTCTAAACTCATTTAACTTACTTTCTTTTGTGGAACACAAAAGATACTTAAAAAGTCAAAACATTGGACCCTATCATCATGGTGAGGAAAGGCCCGTTTATTCCTAGTAAGATAATTATATTAGTGTCCACATCAACTCATGATATAACATTCTGTTTATAATAAGCACACACTGCAGATATGTCACCTGCTTGAGCTCTTTAAAGCAGAATGGATTCTGATTGGCTGTCCATGTTTTTATCATTCATTAACACAGAAAAAAAATGTTTTATGTTGTTATCGTCGAGGTATGGACTATTCATTTTGTTTTAGAACTATTTTTAAAATGATATCTTTATCGTCATTATAGAATTTTTATTTTTGGGTGAACTAGCATTTGAATACTCTTACAGCCTTGTAAATGGAGAAACTTTTAAGACGTGTTGTGTTCAGTGATATTTTGGAGTTTATATGCTACAATAGGTTTTTTTCATTCCATTTTTATTATAGATAAAGTTTTGTAATTTTATGTGCTTTTGTCATTATATTTCTATTTAGCTTTATTTTTATTTATTTTTTCAGTTTTAGTAATTTAAGTACTTCAACTTGAACTTATTTTATTTCTGTTATTTACCAAGTCAACATTCTAATTTTCGTTTAAAATGATAGTTTACCCAAAAATGAAAATTCTGTCATTAATTACTCACCCTCATGTCGTTCCAAACCTGTAAGTAGGCCTGTCACAATAACAACTTTTTGTTGTGCGATATATTGCCCCAGAAATAATTGCGATAAGCGATATTATTGTCATTTTAAAGACCATTTTATGCCACTGAATATATAATCATAATGTAACCGCATAATAATGCAAGAAGGCCTACACACTTCCAAATGACAACAAAACTTAAATTTTTAATAATATCTAGATCATGGAAATTAAGTATCAAAATATTAGATGCCTTAAAAAACCTGAATAAATAGTAAATAAACATTTTCAATTATTGCGTGATAAGTCGATATATTGATTATTGCGACAGGCCTACTTACGAGTTTGGAACAACATGCGGGTGAGTAATTAATAAAAAAAATAATAATAATTTGGGGTGATTTTTGTTACCTAATTTTTAGGTTTTATTTTATTTCAGCTTTATTTCAATTAACGAAACTTTTTAAACAGTTTTAGTGGTTAGTTAACAATGAGAACATTGGTCTTGTCCAAAGACAACTCATGTATACAGTCAGTCTAACGTTTGCCATCAGGTTGGGCACCATCTTATGCAAATTTCCAGCTGTCTTTTGGGGCTGCTTTTGCCAATTATAAAAATTTTAAATGTTGCAAACATGTAGGTGATTCAGCAATTCAGAAACTCTGTTTATTTTATATTTCAGGAAAGCTGTAGTTGGAAACCCTAACCCCAAGGCAATGGATGTAGAGTTGAGATGATCCTAGTCTCATCCTAGCCCACCTATAGACATCCAGCATCCATCCAGATTGCCCTAGATAACCCGTACTGCATACATGGGTTCCACAAATTGTCAAAATGAATACTAACAAGCTTGTCAGTCTGCTTCATCACTTGACTGCAAAAGGCTGGCTGGCTATGCACATGCATGCATCTCTAGATGTATGCTTGTGCCCATCCTTAAACATCTGTATGTGCGTTTTGGTAACATGCCTGTTTCAAAGCCCATGGTTAGCAAACTGCATGTGTCCATGTAAAAGGCCCTGTTGTCACCATGGGAGTGGGAGACTGCTTCATGCACTGACTGTGACTGCGAAAGTGCCTGTCTGTGTGCCTGCATGCCTGCACACACCCCTTGCCAGGCTCCATGACTGCTCTAAACTGGCACAGTAAGAATTAAATAGCCAGAGCTTCTAGAGATTATGCCTGGTTTAACAGAAGCTTAATCACATCGTATGTGCAGTATAGGAGGAATGGGACAGACAGAGGGAAGAGGAAGAAGAGAAGGAGAGGTGGCAGAAGGGCATTAGGTGTTCATGTGGGCCGAGGTCTGAGGATTGCTGTTTTAACAGTTCAAATGTCAGGGGTATATTTGATCCAAAAAAGGAGCATGGTGGAAATCAGCTGTCAACCTTATGGTCCTTGTATGTTCAGTAGCACTGCTTTCGAAAACCACCTGTACTATAACTATAGACATCTTTGAAATTCATGCTTTAAATCTTCAGCTACCAATGACTATTCGACTTTGTCTAAAGTAATAATACATATATTATGCTTAGATGGGTATTACCCAAAACAAGCTATATCCAGACATCATACCCAAGTAGCATTTGCAAACAAGTTTACTTGTACAATGTTATACAAAGTATATTGGACATGAATGTAAGTATGATAAAATGCTGCTTAAATGCTATTTGGCTATTGATCAGGATTATTTTACCCACTGATGCTGCTTATGTGACATTAGCAGAAAAGTAAAATAATTTCAGAGGTGGAGAATGTTATTACATTTTAATGAAAGATTACAGAAGCCAAGCAAGATTGAGACTCTTTTAAAACAAAAATTAAATGGTTTTTAATATATATAATGTTTATTTATTATTATTATTAAGAAAATACCTAGAGTTAGTTTAGATTTAATGTTAACTTTATTTCAGATTTTTGTTGAGTATTTTGATACAGACTGTAATTTGGTAACATGAGGCTTTGTTACAGTTTAACATATTTTGTAAAGCATATTCAAATGGCTGTTTTAATCAGAGGGTGATTCAGGTTGGGATGCTCTTCAGGACTCTTTGAAATTTGTTTATGCTAATATTTTTGTGTGGATGGTCAGTCATTGGACTAATTGCTAATTCATCTTTTATTAAAAATGCAAAAAAATCTTTAGATCTTTAAAAATATTACAAAATGTATGTAAAATATGTAAAACATTTTAGCCTAAATGTTTTTTTTTTTTTTAGATTATATATGAGGTAGGGAAAGAAAAATCACAAGGTATTTGGATTCCTTGAATGTTTTGGCTTATTAAAGGAATAGTTCCCCCCCAAATAAAAGTTTGCTGAGTATTTACTTGCCCTCAGGCCATCCAAGATGTAGATGAGTCTTAGGGTGCTTTCACACCTGGCTCGTTGTTTCGGAACCTGGCGCGTTTCCCCCCTTAGCTCGGTTCGTTTGGGCATATGTGAACACGGCAATCGCGCTCGGATCCGCCTAGTATGTGCATTTTAAAAATGTTTTCCCGATGAATCCTGGACTCCTGCTCAAAATGATAAATTAATATAAGGACAGCTAAAAAAAAATAAATAAAAAAAGCTGTTGTCGTTCCATCCTGACGGATGACAGCCGTGACAGCTAAGTGGAATCCCGGAAAATAAACCGTGAAACTTTGACCAATGAGAGGACAGTTTACTCACATGAACAAATCTGGTCTGTTTTAGGGCTGTCGCGATTCGTCGATTCTATTCGACTATTCTATTTTTGGTTGCACTTTACTTTTGCTTTAAAAAAGGATTTCATAGAAATTTGGATTTTATTTGGAGTTTCACTACTGAAGTCCTCTGTTCATTTTTTTCATGATGCTGGAGATGTCTGTTTAAATCTGTTGTTTACACATTTCTAAGAGTACTTTTAATACTTAAATTTTTTAATAACTTTTAATAATAACATTTTAATACTTGATTCTAGTGGACTCTAAACATTGCATTTATTTAATGTGAAAACCCAACTGGTAGGGTTAATTGAAACATATATATTTTTTTTTTCCCTTTGTAGATGCACTCACAGCTGTAATGAACAGAAGCCCAGAACATGTGGATATATTGACATTAAGAACATGCTGACTTTCTCAGACTTTCGTAATTATTTTCTTTTTATCTCATTTTTATTAGGTTTGTTTACATTTTTACTCTTTTAGTTTTACATTTCGTCAATGGCTTGTTTACATGTATACTTTTTTATAGTACACTACTGAATGGCAAAGTTGCAAGTTTAATAAAATGTTCTTTAAAATTGTTGATTTTTTTTG
>NW_015656001.1:153245-167036 GCF_001515625.1 Sinocyclocheilus rhinocerous | reverse complement strand
TTTTTCCCTTTGTAGTTGCACTCACAGCTGTAATGCCCAGAACATGTGGATATATTGACATTAAGAACATGCTGACTTTCTCAGACTTTTGTAATTATTTTCTTTTTATTTCATTTTTATTAGGTTTGTTTACATTTTTACTCTTTTAGTTTTACATTTCGTCAATGGCTTGTTTACATTTATACTTTTTTATGGTACACTACTGAATGGCAAAGTTGCAAGTTTAATAAAATGTTCTTTAAAATTGTTGATTTTTTGTGGGAAATTAATCGTTTAGATTAATTGATAAATTAGTCGACAGATTAATCGAAATAAAAATAGGCGTTAGTGGCAGCCCTAGTCTGTTTAGAAACGTTGCCGTGTGAAAGCGAACCGCACCAAGAATAAAAAGCAACATTGTAATAATTTTAATCCCTGTTTCGGAACAAAGCAATCGATCTACAGGTGTGAAAGCACACTTAATCAGAAAAGATTTGGAGAAGTTTAACATTGCATCACTTGCTCACCAATGGATCCTCTGCATTGAATGGGTGCCGTCAAAATGAGAGTCCAAACATCTGATAAAAACATCACAGTAATCCACAAGTGACTCCAGTCCATCAGTTAATATCTTCTGAAGTGAAAAGCCGTGTTTGTAATAACCCATAATATTGCATTCTCTGGTGCAAAAGTTGTCTAGTCTATCTCAGGAGAGAAATATGCACAGATCAAGCACCATTTACAAGCAAAAACAGTCCAAAACAGTTCTAAACAATTATATAGGTGAATTTGGATTGAGAGAACAACAGGGGATGGACTTTTTATGTAAAATTGAAAGGAAGCATTATTATGGATTATGGACTCATATTTTGGTCAAAAGTCACATTTAACATTAAAATGCCTTAATGATGGATTTGTTACTTACACAAACACACAGCTTTTCACTTCATAAGACGTTAACTGATGGAGTGGAGTCGTGTGGATTATTGTGATGTTTTTAACATCTGTTTGGACTCCTATTCTGACGGCACCCATTCACTGCAGAGGATCCATTGGTGAGCAAGTGATGTAATGCTGAATTTCTCCAGATCTGTTCCAATACAGAAATAAACGAATCTACATCTTGGATGGCCTAAGGATGAATACATTTTAAGCAAATTTTCATTTTTGAGTGAACTATTCCTTTAAAATGAAATGATACCTGCAGCTTGCATGGACTGCTCCTTATTTTACCATGCACTGTCCTTCTGCTTAGCAGCTACATCTATGAAACAATATTAAATAGCCAACATTGTCCTTTTAACTAGTGTGACTGAAAAAGTATTGACTCAATTGGGCAAGAGAACTTGGAAGAGTAAGAAGTCCCAGAAATCACCCTAGACTTTACAGTGATGTGAGCAATAATAGTTGAAGCTGTTAAGTGTAAGCCTTTTCATCAATTACATACCTGGCTAAATGAACAGTGATGTCTTTATGTTAAGGAGGTTGATGTTGACCCTGACATCTGTTATTGTTTAGCTGACAACCCTCTACATTGCGAGTAAAGCACTCGCATATGCGACTAAATCTTCACTCTGGGCAACTAAATGATGTCTAATATTAATATAGTATAGTATTTCAGTCTGGCGAGTAAACAAAAAAATTTACTAGCCAATGGCGATTCAATTGCCAAGGTGTCCGTAGAGGGTTGGCTGATCAAAGGATATAACATATATGGATGCCACCCTGAAACATGTCAGTTAGACACATCAATCACTTCTTTTGTAACTCTAGCGGTTTGATTTGCTTTGCAAATTACATTGAATAAATTTGTCAAAACTCCCAAAGATTTGGCTGCTGACATCTAAACAGAGGTAAAAGACAAAGCAGTTGAACTTTTATAGGTTTTTCGGAAATGTTCACGTTGGGCATCATTTCCTCTCAAATAGATTGTCTAGCACTCATGCCTTGTAATGGGAAGATATATTTGACATGTGTTTTACATTGATTTGTTTTAATGGTTTGTCCTTTGGCAAGTCCAGTGGCCTTAGTTTATTCCGGTCCTGCCATTTGATCACGTTCAACAACTCCTGTGTCTATGTAAAGTGCAAAGCTGGTATTTAATTTACACAATTAATCGAATTTCTAATCGCGATTACAATTATGGATGCCACAATTACGTAATTGTTCAAAGCGGCAATTAATCGTTAAAAGTCCACTTATGTTATTCTGCGTGCTTAAGATATGTTTTTTTCTTTCTACATGTTATCTTAAGGGTTTTTCCATTGTTTTAGTTTTAGTATAACATTATAGTACCATTCATATTTTTACTTTTTTTATAATTTAAAGAAGAAACCAATCCGATGTATATTTGACATTTGAGGCTTAATACTATACAGTAGAAAAGCACTAAAGGTTTTTCAGTTAGAGTGTTTTCAGCTTGTTTATTTTCATATAAAAATACGGCATGCAGTTGCATCAAAAAATGGTATAAACATCATTCAATGTAAATTGTGATAATCGTAATTAATAATCGCAATTACAATTTCAAGGGAATAATCGACAATTATGATTTTTGTCATAATCGTGCAGCCCTACTTGATACATAGTCTTGAAAAAAAGTGGCAGACAAAATACTACCAGTTCGCATTCTAGATTACTGCCATAACTTTTTATAAAGAGATTTTAAGTCTATTTGTAAATAATAGTTCGGTCTACATTTGTTTTCAGGTGATCCAAAGTTTGTCTTGCATTCTCCATCTTAAACTTTGTATTATTTGATATTATTTGTATACTATTATAGTATTTAGCAATATTTAGATAAAAAAATGTTTTTCAGTTTTAATTTATTTTATTAATTCTGTTAGGTGCTTTTGTCATTTCTATATTATTATTTTAATATTTCTATTTAGCTTTAATATATTTCTATTTCAGTTTTAATTTTACTATTGTGTTGCAATAATATATTATACATTAAGACCCACTTTTTAGTGCTCATTCTATCTGTTCTTTCTTTAAAGACTTGGAAATCCAAAAAAATTTAAGTTATGTATGTATTGAGGCTGTTATAGCTAGTTGTAAAAAATCAGATGTAACAATGCTGCACTGAAAACATGCAACATTATATATATATTTTTTTTTAATTTACTTTTTTTTTGGGTTAGAAACAACCTGTCCTTGATTCACTAGATTCACCAAGTGCTGATCTAAAAAGGCTTTTTCTCTCCCACTGCCAGAGCTTTTTCTCCATTCCTGCAGTGATTTGGCTTGGCCACTAGAGGCAGTAGAGGAGGGACCACCAGTACCTTCTCAATTATCAGAGCTCTATGCATGCTTTTTTTCTGTTAATCCCAGGTAAAGCATTAATATCACCAATTATATAGTGTTATAAGTTGTTTGTTTTTTTTTTAGTATAGTTTATGTAACTTTTTGGTTTGTTTTATATTTTATTTCTGTGTGTAAAATTATGTAATATTTATATCTTGCTGCTTATTGTTATGTCACCCAAAGGCTTCCAGTGGCACCTGTAGGAATGGCCCATGAGCAACCGGATCTCTCTTATAAACTCTCCCTGACCTCTTAAGAGAGAAAATAAGCCCTAATCCCTCTGTTGTTGCCCATGCCATTATATCTAGAAACCCTAATGCATGCATTAACCATTGTAGAAAAAAATCACCCCAGATAAATAATTGTAGATTAATTGCATCAAAAAGAGGTGACACTGGTGTGGCCTGGATAACAGCGCCCTCACTGTTTCTCTGATTGACTGTCTGTGTAAGTGTTAGATGTGTGGTTTTCAGGTGAAAGGTCGTGCTGCAGAAGGGAGGGCAGGGTGGGGGGGAGGCTCATCAGGGATTAACAGTTGGGATTCTCCTGCGTCTCGCTCCACCAAAGGGTCAGGCGTAAGTGCACTGACACGTGTGGACAGATACTGTCAAGCTTTGTCTCTTCCTGATCATCATGTACATGGGTGTATTATTACAGAACATATTTAATTTAGCGTGATGTGCCTGTAGTAATCACTTTATTATTATGTCTGTAAATCCATTGAAATAAACTTTTTTCCACAAAAACAAAATCTGAAAAATTAGCACATCTAACAGGCAAAAACTACCTCAATGAGGGTGCTCAACTGTTGTAAACAATAAGAAAAAAGAAATGTTGGTACACCACAGCTCCAAAAATGTGAAAATGTTTCATGTTCTCACCACAGGTGACTTTCGAGCCATGTGGCTCTTCATCAGACAAACAGAATAAAAGAATAAGCTTTTCCCCGTTATTCATACATTAATTGTATTAGAATATTATACTGAAGTTGCAAAACTTTTTCAACTCAAGTAATACAATTTTTTATTTTATTTTATTTTTTTGCTTGCAATAATGACTGGCTGGCATTTACATTCTCACTTATTACATAGTTACATTGAAAATTTGGAAAAAGTTGGTGAAATTGTCACTCAGAAATTGCTAGTAAATTTTAAAATGAATTACAAAGAAATGCCAAATGACACATTGAATTAAACTTGAAATTTTTAAGTAGAAAAACTAAAATGTTTTCATGTAAAACATATTCCAGTAATCTGTTTTATTTAAAACTTCAAAAAATTGCTTTTTACAGTGTACTCAACAAATAAATGCATTAACGGAAAATATTAATTTGAGTTTAAATTATTTTATCTTATTTGTGAAGAGTGCAGAGTCAGTACATTACAACTTTGTAGGAAATGGCTTTCTTGGACAACCAATCATGTATACAGTGATGCTGTGGTTGGAAATATTTGACTGTTAAATTCTGCAGTTGGCCAATCAGAATTAAGTATTTCTGAGAGCTGTGTAATGTATTACCCAAAATTGTGTCATCATACATGATGCTCTGTTTTTGTTAATGTCTGTAAAATAAAAAGAAATTGAAGATATTGTTTTTGTAGTTACCGAAGTATTTTAATTCTTAAAGCACTTGCTGTGATTTACTCTAGCGGTTTATGGTACCATGTCCTAAGTGTTGGACATCTTTAGCGTTTGTATCCATAACTTCAAGCATGGCACCTCATACAGCCTATTTATGGATGAAACTTCAAACTTCTGTAATGGTAAACTTGACCCTACCCCATCTTAGGTTTCTTGGCAGAACATCCATGGCACTAGCAACATTGGGCCATTTTTGTCGCAGGTAACTTAAGTGTAATGAGAACAACTGTTCTGTTTGGAAACAAGTTTTTTTTACAGCTTTGTATTCTGCGCATGTGCTTTCATACCCTGCTATAGAGTGGCATCACTAAACCACTTGTAGGATATCTAATTATTGAGGACAACAGAGTGGTCTAGCTGACAACTAAAAAATGAAAGTAAAAGCACTAAAACTTGGTTTACTGTTAACATAAGGATCCTGAATTAAATGTTTATTTCTTGTTAATGGTCACTTCTTTGCCATTTGAATGTCAGAGGGCACTTTGTGATCCTAGCTAGATGTTCTGTTCCCGACCTGTTTAAGTGTTCGTTCCATAATTGGCATGTTTTGTTATACTGCTCTTGGATATACAGAATCGACGTGGTCCAAAGAAAGCACACACTTTAGGTGGCTATTTTAAATATTTAGGGACTAGGAGGTCAGCTTTACTTAGTTGTAAATATCTCACTGTTGGTGGACAAGCCAGTTGTCAATGGGAAGTGTTTGCTGGGAGTGCTGTGATGTATATCTGGCCGTTCTGCCTGTCAATAAGGAGGTTGAAAATAAAGCACTGAAGAGTATATGATTTGTTTTGGTCAGCATGCCGTCCTCATCTTCTGCTCCTAGTGGAAAGACCATTTTTTGTTGCCTTATTTAACTTGCATGTGTCCAAACAGACAAATCTAACTCTGTAATGCACTCTAAAATGGAGGGGGAAAAAAACATCTCTGGCGTGAGCAGAGCTGAAACACAACCCCGGCAACCTCCCCGCAGTGTAATTGTAATTCGCTGCTGTGTTACCCCGCCGTTCCTTTTGCGCTTGCTAGCTTCTTCAGTGAAGTTCGACTACCGTATCTTCCCACTGCATCATGTTTACCTAGCAACACGCATCACCCGCTGCCGGCCCTCCCATTGGTCATTTCAAAACGCACCCGGGACCAATGGCAGGGCTGTTACCATGGTACAATGTGTAGTTGCCGGGTGGAATTTTGCTGCAAGGCACGTGAGTCCCGGAATCTTCGCCTTGCGTTTTTAATCTCGGGTGTCTGGGAGCTTTGCAAAGGTGATTTATTGGAACCGAGTCACATTTCCTCTCAAGAACCAGCTCACTTATACACGTAGACGTTTATCTGTGCTTTTATGCTTTACAAACCAAAATAATAATGTGACACATAAGGGGCTGCCGCAGCTGTCACAGGCGTGTGCACTGCTGTAGCGGGGGAGAGAAAAGAGGAAAGTTGAAGTTTTAAATGAAGTCTATTTCACAGCAAACTATAATAAAATCCTAAAACGTATTTTAATTTTTTTTTTCAAAAGTATTGCAGTTTTGTATGAATTTAGCAAGCTAATAACGAACAGAAATTTCCACAGAAATTGTTCCATTTAATGCTACTGAATATAAATTCGTTATTTATATGTTGTCTTATTAGTTTATTTGCTCAATTTATTAATTCTATATTACAATTTATTAGGCTGTATTACAATTTAAGCTAAAATTTTTATTTTAATACATGATAATTTAATGTCTAAAAAGATTACACACTTATACATTTATACATACAACATGATTCCTAATCACAGTATGGTCAAATTACAAAAAAAAATCAAACATTCAATATAGTATTTACATGGTTTAATCAAGCATGATTTTTTTTATATCCTCACAAGTCCCAATTTAGTACAAATGCGGGCAAATTGAAACTGTAAAGACTGTAACTTAACTGTATGTGAGGCCATTTTTTTACATAAAAAGTTTTATTTTTTTAATAACGAACCCGTTATTAGTATAAGGATTTTAAGACTATTCAGAAGTTATTCAAATTGTTATTAGAGCTTGTATACAATGAGAAATGACATGGAGAAAGTATTGAAGTAGCTTAAGCTAAAATACTCTCGTTTTGTTTGCCATTTCTTATTTGTTAAATCTCAAGCCTTATCACGTTTTCATTTTAATAACTACGTTAACGGGTAATATGAATGATTAATGATCACTTAAGGTTTGCCCTAATGCAATACTTCTCAGATACATTCTGTTTCTTGTGCGATGACAGTTCCTCTCTCTCTTGCGCGCTCTCTCTCTCTCTCGCTCTCTCTCTCTCTCAACTTTTCGCTGTTGTCTCTCCCTCCACATCAATCTACCTGAACTGTTGTCTCTCCCTCAAGGAGTCAGCTACTACTTTGTCAGGAATTTAATGGGCGCAATAAGTTTTTTTTTTCAACTAGGCTACGTTAATGTTGTAGTAAACAAAGGATATATATATATATATATATATATACATACATATGAAGAGTTCAGATGCAAAAGCCTTTAAGTGCCGTTTGAAATTTTCTTCTAAAATGGGCATTTTTATCAGGCTCTTATGTGTAGGTTCAGTAATTTCACTTCAGTGGCAATGAATAGGTTCTTTGCCAATAAAGTAAAATAAATGAACATAACCCTAGGAGCCTCAGAAAAATACTAATTTTAGAAAAAAAATTGAGACGGCACTTAGAGGCTTTTGCATCTGAACTTTTCATATATATATATAGATATATATAGATATAAAGCTGCTGTTACTATGCTATTTCTTTTGGCCAGCTTTTAGTATGTTTTGTGTTTACTAAAACCTATATATATAGATATATGTAGAAAGATTAGACATAGTTTTAAGACCTTGACCCTCTTTTCTTTGGCCTTCGTGTGAGGGCTCAACCTCCAATAACTTTGGTTGGAGCGTTACGCGTTACAAAAGTTAGGCCTACGTTACAGCTGTTTTTGTTTGATGCACAATTGTTCGCGGCAAATAAGAGAGTTGTAATTGTGTTTAGTGGTTTGCCTCTAATGATTCCAGCGGTCTATATATATGTGTGTGAATATCTATATCTGCGGAGTTACTATAAATGGAGAGAAGTGGCTTGGTGGCGCTACTAAACTGAAAAGGGGGATGCTAGGTCTTTTAAATGCTTGTGAATATGTGTTTTGTGGTGCAGCCTTGTTTGATCTGATGAAATCTGGGTAAATAAGCACATAGTCATGCGTCACTCCTTTTGAAACGTGTTTCATGGTTCTCATGGCAGCCCTCCGCTTTTGGTGTTTAAACATTGAAGCGTGGGGAGCTGCGTCAACCGAGCTCCTCTACAGTGGCTCTTCTTTATCCCCCCTACACTTGAATGTGGATGGAACAATCCTCATTGCAGGGTGTGGATCCAGTGCCGGCCAGAGAGGCTCGACAACGAGGAGTAATAACGGGCAAGCAGAGAGTATGACTTAAGACTGACTGGAAAAAAACGACTTTTCGGAGGAAAATAAAATATCGTGGAGAAGCTTTAAAACGAAAGGAGCGTTACGGTTGAGGGTCGATATCCAAAAGCGGGAGTTACGACGGCAAATGAATCTGTGAAAGTGTACGCGGAAGCCCAACTAAACAGCACGGAATTGCGATCGCGGTGACAGCTCAGGATGGAAGTAACGTCAAATTGTTTGCCAGCTGATGTTTTTTCACGAAGACACTTGCTGACGCTTTGAGTTATATTTTTATGGTCGACGGAAAGTTGACGATTGTCAGTCGCGAACTAAACGGTCTCTGTTGTTCTTTGAGGCGATTTGACAGCGCTCGGTTGGACAACAGCGCGACCATTATAATCCTAATTTTTGACTGAATTCTCACAGCTTGACCCGAGAACTGGACGCTTGGATTGTTTGGACTTATTTCTGGATATCTTTTTCGTTTTCTTTTTAAATGCCAAGCACATTCACGCCACCAAAACGTCTCTTTACAGAACTGAAGAGGTTGTGCGATTGGAAGCGCAGTCTATTCGTTTGACGTTCGCGCTCTATAATTGAGACTAAATTCTATTCTCACCCTCATTGTATTGTGAAAAAAGTATCATAGTGAAAGCGGCAAGTTTTTATTCCCCTCTCCAGTAGTTGTGCTTTTTTTGTGCCTGTTACTTGCACTTCAGCACTTTGACTCGTAGTAGTTGATTGTGCATGCACGTGTTTGTTTTGATCCTGCAGCCCACGAAAACATTAATCACAAGCTATAGATTGTTGTCACCCGTGTCTTGAGCTCCTGGCTCCCTCCACCCCTTTTTTTTTGACTTGCCAGCGAATAAGGTCGCCTGTACACACCTACATACTTTGCCAGTTGCATTCAAGGAGGAAGGTTAACTCGTTTTTTTCCCATAAGGAAGTCACTGATACCTTTCTTACCTGGAGCTGCATTTTTTCGCTCGTCAGGATTCAGATTTTAAATGAAGAAAGTGGCAGCACAGCCATTGTTGCCGAGCACACCTGCCTTCTTTGACTAATTTAAGCTACTGTAGGATACCTAGACAGAATTTAAGAAACGCCTGCTATTTTTAGCGAGAGTAATGGGGTAAATGGTGTTGAAAATTGAGACCCCCACCCCCACCCTTAAGGCTACCAACACTTCCAGGTTTAGCTCTGGTTTCCTTGTCAGCTGCTGAATTATCTGGCTTGGAAAATTGAAGTGGGGGGTCCTGTCTCAACAAGAATCTCAGTCGTATCGCACTATTGTGAACAGTTTCTCCAAAAGTTATTGCTATTTTGTCCAATGGAATCCACTCAGTATTGTGGGACAATGAATCTAGATAGAGTACAAGTAAAACAAACTTTAGTAACCAAATAAGCTCATCCCCGTATAAGCAGAGAAATATATCTATATGTGTGTGTTGCAGAGTATATATATATATATATATATATATATAGCTCTATAAAGTATATAAGACATGCATAGTTTGAATATGTATATTTTTATGCCAAAAGTGAGCATTGTTGCCTGAAACCCAATCCATTGCCTTAGAATATTATAGTAATAAAGGGAATAGCAAGGACAGAACTGAAACAAGTGTTTGAAATAACTTAATGGTGCCTTTTTCATTCATCAGTTTCTTCTGTCTGTCACTTCAGGATTTCACAAGTAATTGAAAGATATTTTTGTGCTTAAATTTAAATCCTAATCTTTATAACTTGCCTTCACGGTTCAAACTTGTGTTTAGTTACCATTGGATGTACCCTACTGGATTATTTACTGACGTTATAGGCATGTGCGAAGGATTGTTCTATACTTGATGTCAGCGACTTTTTCAGTACTTTTTGGGATCCCCAACAAACTTGATTAGAGTCATTCTTTGGATATCACGGGCCAACGCATAAGCATTTCAGATGGTGATCACTTCGTCTGTGGAGGAGAAGCCACAGCCTTCTAACAGAATGGTCGCAAATATGCCGACCGAATCCTGGATTGGCAGCACAGATCAGAATCGCTTCTTACCCCAGTCACACCTACTACGGAAGCCTGCAAGAAGTTAGTACAACCTCTTTTTGCATCTATAACAAATTTACACCAGTTCATGTGCTGCGCAAGAGAGTGAACATGCATGGATGTTGGGAAATCTGTGTCCGCTCATACATGATTTCATCCTATAGAAATCATGTTCTGTTGAAGTAAGTAAAAAGGAAAGGCGTTCATTCAAGTCAGGTCTATTGGGTAATGAAGTCACATCCAGTTATTTGTCAAACATTAGTTGCTGTTGAAGTTCATATTTACCTTTCACCAATGGTAAACATTAGAAATCCTAGCTTAAATACAGTTTGTCCTTGACAGCACGAATCCAGTCAACAACACCAAAAACTGCATGGAATGTTGAGGGAAAACCAAGCGAATTGTGGTGATGACAGGGCTTTGGAATTTGAGGAAGTACATTAGCTTTTAGTTGGGTTTTGAGAATGTAAATACAGTTTGGTCAAAACATTGTCTGGTACATTGGAAGTCATCAGTGCTTTTAATTGTCTATGTTTTGTCAGTGAAAGTAGTTAAGCCTTGGCACGATGTACATCATTTTATATGATCAACTACTAAAAATCAGTACAATGCTATGTTTATTTATGAATGTTGGATTATCCAAGGTAGAAAATTAGCCCACCCAGGGACATTTCCCTTTTAGCCCGGACATAAATTAGCCTATAGTCAAATGTTTCACACACTTCAGATACCCCTACAGAACTGCACTCCTTTTCCCATCAGTTTTAACATAACATGTTCAAACAATCATGGGAATAGGCGCATTCTCGAACGGTTTCAGAGGCTGCTTGATCTTTGCGTCACTTCTGCGCGGTAATTTGTGCTGTGTGCTATGGGAGCTCTACGTGAGGTGTGAGCTCACAGTGATTGCACTGTTGCTGGGAATCTTAGAGCTGCAGCAGAATGCTGTTCTGTAGACCAGCATGTACTGTATTGTGCACAACGTACGTCACAAAACAGCTTTTCTTGGTTTGTTAGTCATATTTTAAGACTTTATGATAAAGATAAGTGTGACTCTGACTTGTTATGACACAAGAAAAGGCTGTTGTCATGGCAGATCATTTTTTATTTCTGCTTTTATTCCACTGGTGGTGGTATCAGTTTGCTGTCCTGTAATTTTTTTGTTTCGTTCTTTACATGGATTCAGTATTTCAGAACATTAATTATGTCAAAGACTATTGTTGCATTTGATGATTTTGTAGAACAAAGGCTTAATTATCGTCTAGTAAACTATTTTGCTCACATGAAAGCAAACCATATTGAAAATAAAAGACCTCACTGTAAGTGATAATTGGTTGATGAAACAAGATGGCAGTGGTACAGTGGTTTTGAATATTTTTGGAGGAAAGTGCAGTGATCATCAGCTCATTGTTTGGTTATATACCAATGTACAGTTGCAGTTGGTTTGTTAGACATAGGCTTGTTTAGCCCAACCTTCATTATTTGTCATCCCTCCCATTCTCTGTCAGTTCAGGATTGGAATTAAAGGACTCGATTATCCGTCAAGCATTAAGCTGCTTAATGCAGTTACGATATAATTGCTTAATTGGCCCATTACAAGAAAGTTTCCAAACAAGTAATCTACAGACGCTGCAAAGTACTAACCCCACACCACACAAATCTGGATTTAGCTTCAAACTCCAATGTCCATTTGAACTTTGGACACAAAGTTGATGTCATGAACCATCCATAAACTGGTCCTTTGACAGCTTTTGAGTCTTGTTATGATAGTGATAAACCGGTTTGCACTAAATGACTCAAAACAAGAGTCCAAAAAGTCCAAAGTTTGCAATGAAAATTCATACACTTGTTGCACAGTAGGCTTGATAGAGACTAAATATGAAGAGTCGTAGACTGTCAGGCGTTTTGCTGTCTCAACTTTAACCTCAACCTCCTTCTAACTGGATGATTGTTTATATGTGTTATTGTTGATGCAATGGTTAAAGGATTTTGGGATGAGCAGTAACAGAATCGTTTGAATGTTTAGAGTGTTTTTGCATTTTCTGCTTTAAATTTTTATTTTTATCTGTGTATCCAGCTGACTTTTCTCCTGTTGCTATTTCTGTCCCCCCACCCCAGTCTGGCGTGTCAAGCACTGTGTGTATAACTGCCTTTCAGAAGCCTGAGTAACTCTTTTAAAGATAGATATAACTGCAAGTAACCCATTGGGTTCAGGGAAAGCTGCAGGAATAATTCTGTTCTGTGGATCCACCTATATGAGACAAAGGAAAGAGCTGATAGGGCATCTGAAGACATCATATCAGCAGAGAATCACAGCCCCGAATCAAGGTGCATGGAGTTTGGACTTTGAAAGAGAGAACGACAGTCACAGCGTTCATACAAACAACGCGACGCGTCCACTCCTTGCCCTTTGCCCCTTTCCCTCACTCTGCCTTTCATGTTTGTTTGCTCACCGGTTTTCAGTCTAAAGGTGAAACGCACAATTTTGCCACATGAAATCAATAATTATTGTCTTTTGGGTAAATATAAAGTTTAATTTAACACGGAATATAGGATGTTGCTGATGATATAGCATATTGATATAGCAGTTTTTTTCTGATGTTATAATATTCACACTCTTAAAAATAAAGGTTCCTTAAAGGGGTTTTTCCCTAAAAGGCGATGTCATAGAAGAACCAGAATATTTTTTTTTTGTGAACAGTCCTTAAAAGAACAATTTTTCATAGTTTGAATTAAATTACAAATCTAAATGATCTTTTTCCACTATAAAGAACCTTTTATGGAATGGAAAGGTTCTGTGCATCTCAAAGTTTCTTCATGGAACCAAAGATGCCAATAAAGAAACTGTATTTTTAAGTTAAATGATAAATTGATTTCTTTTGGTTCTAACAGTATGTATTAATTTGCTGAACATTTAGATGTTTAGCTCTTGATTCAGATCAGTGAAGTTACTTTTCCAGACATCCTCTGAGTATTTAAAGCCATTTATTTAGTTTAACTTACTTTAACTTACTTTTTTGTGGCCAAATTATAACCACAAATGAATGAATGAATGAATAATGTTCTAATGTTACTAATAACAAATAATTATCTTCAATGCTCCTATTATTCTAGTCTTAGTAAACCCATCTATACTAGTGCACGAGCCATTGTGGAAAAATATCTGCCTATAGTTTTCATCTTTGTGTGCCGATAAAATCTGTTGTTTCACATATTCAGAGGAAAAAGTGACAAATGCCCTTCATGCTCATTGGCTCTTCATCTCCCCGCCTCCTGCTGGATTAGCGGTGGGCCTGAATCAGAACAAAAACATGTTATTGTTCACCAGATGCACACACAGTGTACCTGCAGGTCCAGAGCGGCAATCCTACCCCATCCATCCACCATCTATCCCCCCCC
>NW_015656001.1:83543-152946 GCF_001515625.1 Sinocyclocheilus rhinocerous | reverse complement strand
CCCCATCCATCCCCCATCTATCCCCCCCCCCCACACACACACACCACCACCACCAGCTCAGCTTCATCAAAAGCAACACATTAAACATTGAAGCAACTTTTCCTACCGATATTTCCCAATATCCCCGTTTCTCGATGCTCACATACACTTTTGTTCAGGTATTCACATTTCTCGTTCTGTCTGTATTTGTCTCCTGACTCACTCTCACATCATCCTTGCTGTGCTCTTTCCAAGAAAGAACGTAAACAACGCGAATAGGCCCACACTCCTCACTCTGTGTCAACATCCACCTCCACTGGAGCAAGTGGCTCTTTACTCAAGGGGCGCTTGATTAGTGCTGGTCACTTTAGATTAGCCAGTCTGGTGTTAACGTGAGCTCGCAGTCGCCTTGAGCTGTGAAGGTGCAGTCTCACCGAGAGATCAGCACGTAAGCTCCTTAGAGTCCCGCGGCTCGTGTTTAAAACTCAAGGATAAAGAGGGGTGGAGATTCAGCATTGTGCATGACAGCATCTGTTTACGACAAGCGGACTTAAAACATAATGGTGATAGCAAGAAATGGTAACTTTTTTTTAAAGATTTATTTTTGGTGCTTTTGCCTTTATTATGACAGGACAGTGTAGAGATGACAGGAAGCAAAGTGGGAGAGAGAGAGGGGGTGGGATCGGGAAAGGCTCTCAAGCCGGGATTCGAACTCGGGACAGCCCAATGGCACTTTATGTCGGCGCGCTGCCCATGAGGCTATTGGCGCCGACAAATGGCAACTTTTTTAGTGGATGACTGATGTAATAGCCTTTCCTATATTACCATTTTTTTATTTTTAGGCCATTTTCAGATCACATTTGGATGATAAGCCAAAAATTTTGACTTCTGCAAAATTTACTGTCAGCCAAATGTTTTTAGTGAATTTAGAAGCAATTGAAAAACCCATATCAGCATTGGTCGGATACCAACGTTCAGACAGTAATGTGCTTGTTTTAGTGTTGGCTGTTGCTGTGGACAGTCGTCGTACATCTATAGCTAATGATGTATTTTGAGGTGGGGGATTTATTTTATTTTATTTTTAATGCCCTGTGTGAGCTCTCAATTTACCAGTGTCACTGTATGAGGCGTTCACCCAGATGGCTTTTTATTAATAGTGTGGAGTCTGACTCAGCTGTGGGGGCCTGACTGTTTAAAGTACTCCGTGGTACTGTTTGGGATTTGGCCGCCAAGGAAAGGTTGGAAGGGGTTGTATCGCATAACACTGTGAGAGGTGCTGAACTTAGTGGAAAGGTTGAAAGTTTTGCAGAAGCCCCACTGAGGATGGTGTCCTCTTGCAAATAAGGGAGTTCTGAGAATCAGAAGTGGAGATGACCAGTGGGAGATTCTGGGAGGCGGCACAAGATCATATAGTCCTTAAATAAATCATCTTTCGTCAAACTTGATTTTGGGAAGACTTAAAGTCCCCCTGTGGTGAAAATCAAGTTTTTTATGTTGTTTATTTGTCTATGTGTTGTTTTTAATATGCTTTTATACAAACCCATGTGCCAATCCATTTATCAACACCATTGCGGAGTAAGTGAGTGCGATTTGGAATCACAAACTTGACTGCATTTGAGTCTTCAAGGCATTTTGAGGACACAACATCGTCAAGTAAGTAAATTTAACGAATGTTACAGTATCCACTGAGGTTGTCCGCTAGTAAAAACAGTTGAGGCGCTGGCTCATGGCTGGCTGCTGTGTGACTGAGTGGAGGCGGGGCTAATTTGCGTATTCATAGATCCGCGTATAGTAAATGAGGCAAGGGTGTAGAGTTGCATTCAAGCTATTTTAAGGCATGAGAAAATTATTTTCACAAGAAAAAAAATTTAAATATGTAATTTTTATGATCAAAGATGAGCTTTAAAGGATAACATTTTTGACTACAGGGGGACTTTTAAGTATGACCCCCTGTGCAATCGATGCATGCGTGTTCCTTCCTCCCATGTTTTTTTCCCAGTTAAATGTAGTGGTGGGAAGTGATGAGTATCTTTAAATGACAGCACATATGAACGAGATTGCAAACTATCCCATTGAATGTTGGGAAATATGGCCCAGACAGTAATGTCTGTCTAAATTTTCTAAAGTTGCATTTAACATTGTTTGTTTGGCGAATGTTTGTGGGCGAAATACAGTCATTTCAATAGAAACCCACTCGATTGGAAACCTCACTTGAGGGCGAAATATATCGCAAATGGTCAAGTTGGTCAAACAAATTTACTATGTTGACCAACAGAAAACTGCTTGGATTGAAAGTGACTTTTATGTGAGTTCTGCAATATTGACAAAAGATTTTTTGCCTGCAAAATGTGACCGCACATTAATTCTTTCAGGTTCTGGTGAGATAGGAGATCCCATACCTGCTCGCAACTACCCGTAATTAGACTTGTGCCGGTATTGGGTAATGCGATACATCACGGTAATGAATATGCACGGTATTGTTATTGTGGGCACTTCTAAATACCGTGAATAATTATATATTACAAATTATTCCGAATTTTGAATGCATTTTAAGAATACTTTTCCCATCAACTGGTCAAAAGGCACAACACCGCTGTATGCTGCTTGAAAGACGCCTGCACACTCTGAGGTAAACAAGTGCGGACATGAAGCACATGGCGGAACATGTGAGAGACGCTCTGGATGAAAGCGCACTTTCACTCTCTGACAGCAGATGGTGCTAAACTGCAGAAATGATAATAATAATAATATAATCATTCATTTAAATGCAGCCTTTACCCCGGAAACCCTGTAAACAAAGCAGCTGCACTACTTTCTTTTTTTTTATTGTGTTTAAATGATTTAAACAGCCATTCAGATTTGTGTATTTGCTATGATGTTCATCACAGCGCCAAATACTTACATATTTAGACTTAATAGGCTATTTATTTTCAAACTTTTTTTTACATTTTAATCTGGACTACAACATGCCCTAGATATTGTTTGAAAGTGTTTTGATTCTTTATTGTTCGGTCACACTTTACATTAGGGCTTCATTAGTTAACATTAGTTAATTCATTAGTTAACAAACTGCCAATGAAAAATTCTTCTGAACATTCATTAATCTTAGGTATTCCAATATTTAATAACAGGTTGTTAAAATCGAAAGTTGCAACTGTGTTATTTAATGAGCTAACCTGAACTAAGACTTGTATTTTTTAAACAAGGATTAATAACTTCTGTAGCAAATGTAGCTTTTGCTCATTGTGAATGTTAATGCATTAACTAAGGTTAACTAATGAGGTCTTTTTGTAAAGTGATACCTATTGGTCTTTATAGTTCTTTTGCACTTTAATCTGTGTAAAACTTTTAACTTTATACATTTTTCTGTATTGCTTTATTGCATTTAAATGTTCAGTTATTTTTGTTATAAGAAACATTTTATTAAACCTGTTATACTGTATTATGACAGCACTTTTTAAAACTAAATTTCAATATCGTGATAATACTGCATACCGTGATAACAGCATTAGCAATTAATCGCAACATGAAAATTTGATACCGGCATATCCCTACCCGTAATATTGTTGGGCAGAGTTTCAGAGCTTCTGAAACCTGAAGTCCTCTAATGTGGGGCATGACATCCATGTAACCCTGCTATCTGCGGGCACGCAAGCGCACGTTAGACAGGGGGCATGATGTGACGCACACATCCTCGCCTTATTCACCTCTATGTACTGTATGTCTACAATGTCCTTTTTCCGACATGCGCTCAAACAACACCAACTTGTTGCTTCATACTAAGGTCACGTTTTCCCTCCTGCATTGGATGCTTGATTTTATGATGCACAGGAATTACGGAGCCTCTCGAGTCACCGTTTACGGTGGTCGTTTAACATGTTTTTCTTTTTTCAGATAAGTTGCGGATAATAACCTGAGTTTCCTCCCTGTCCTCTTTTCCCTTCATGCCAATCATGGTGTGTCCAACTTTGGCTCAGTAGCACCAGCGTTCCCATTACCCTAACAGGGAATAAGATAGGGGGTCAGTACGGACATGGGAAGGGTGAGGTGGGAGTAATGGGGAGGGCTGTTCAGCTGTTCGCATGCACACACAACCATCCTCTTCCTGTGCATTAGAGATAGGGAGTAGGCTGGTCTGTTGCTATGGCGACACTGTGATTGGCAGCTGGCAGCTGTGTTTGGTCAGCTGTGGGGATGTGGAATGGGTTGGGGGGGGGGGTCTTTGCATGGTTAATTGCAGTGGATGATTACTTCATACACCACCTGATATATTTAACTGCTGCAATGTGACACTTGCGCATGTGACAATAAATTCTACCCAGGCACCTGTGTGTCTATAGAGGAGCATGTGTCCTGTTATATTTTATTAATATTCGCTCCCTACGGGGATGGCGTTTATCGGCCAGATCAGTGTAGCTTGAGAGCGAGAAGGGGGGAAAAAGAAGAGAGGTAACAGGCAGGGAAAGGGAGGGCGAGAGCGGCATTGTGGGAAGGGTTGCTGATACAGCACAAGCTACCAGGTTTATTTATAGAGACCTCGCCGCCCAGCCCTTGGATACCAGCAGCCAATCGGGAAGGAGAGAGGGAGGGGGCCTCTGCCAATCAGAGCGGAGGAAGGGGGGTGTCACACTCAGGAAGTTCTCAATGTGTTCATTTCAGCATTTAAAGGCACAGTGTGACATTTTTCCTGGTGCTCAGTAGGTCGCGCTCTTTTAGTCATCGTTTCCCTCTTAAAACGAGGAGGAGGAAATGAATTGAAATAAACAAGAGCGTGTTTTTGCAGGGTGTTATAAAAGTTTTTTTTTTTTTTTTAAAGCGATCTTTGTGTGGGTTTTTGTTGCACAAGTCATTTTTTTAGATGAATTGAAAATGTTTTGCAATACTGGGCATTGATTGAGTTGTCATTTGCAACGGGGTCTGAGCAAATAAAAAGCAGTTGGAGATGAGTCACATATGTATATCCAGGCAGGTTTCCTGTCAGTGAGTTGGTGCTGGGACTCCTCCTATGGGCATGTAACAGCAATGCTTGCCGTCACTCCCTGGGATTGATGGTGATCAGATGTGTCGTTTTGCACTTTGTTTAAGCTACGGCCATTGATCGGCCGGCTATTTCAAGTTGTAATGTGTCACTGATAAATTTCACCCCCCATTACTCCTCACCTGTCAGCCCCTGAAAGCAGCAATAAAAGCATTCGCTGTGGAATATCTCATCCATTTCATATCCCCCCGTTAGACGTTCACGTCCCTGCTTCTGCACTCAGCAATCTTACTTAATTACTGTACTCTCGGCACGTTCTCGCCTCTTTCCCGGGATGTCCGTTACTTCCTTTGTGCATTATGAATGTTCAATGTGCTTGTGGATTATTGTGTGCAAAAAAAATCACATCCTGCAGTTAAAATTTAAGTTCATCAAATTTGGGACAGCATTAATTCTTTATAAGCCTGTAGTTTATTGCTCCGTTAGTCCTTTGGTCTTTTGTACAAATAACTAGCTCCAAAAACTTCTCTGGCCTGCATTGTGAAAGGTTTCGTGTTAATATATGAAGTTCATATACACAGGTTTTATGCTCTGCAGAACATAAAGAGCTTTAAAAAAATTATTGCATATTAAATCGCAATCGCAATATTGGTAAAAAAAATCGCAATTAGATTATTTTCCAAAATCGTTCAGCCCTACTCTGGTCTCAGATTTCTTGGTTGGGGGCTTGATATTAGTTTATAAGGGTAAATCACACAAAACCGGGCTAGAAAATGTCTAGGTTATAAAAATTAGAAACCGTATTTTGGAAATAGACAATTAGGCCTGTTTTAAGATTTTACGTTTTGGATTGTGATATTAGTTTCCTGACAACTAAGCACATTTTCCCCCAAAATCTAATTTATTTCATGCAAACAACTCTCATTCTCGTTACATAAATTGCTATATATATGTATTACTTAAAGGGGTCATCGGATGCTCATTTTGCACAAGTTGATATGATTCTTTAGGGTCTTAATTAAAAGTCTATAACATACTTTGGTTAAAATTTCTCAATGTTAGTGTAAAAAACACCTTTTTAAACCTGTCAAAATCAGCTCTGTTTTTATCAAGCCATTATAGTCCATGTTGCTTTAAATGTTAATGAGGTCTGCTGGCCCCACCCCTCTCTTCCAAGCTGCTCTCAGAGAGACTGTTTACTTTTGCCGCATTCATCATGAAACTTGCTAATTAGCGCATTATTAGGAAAGGTGATTTGCAAAGATTCATAAAAAAACCTTATACTCACTTCTTCTGTAGATGAGGCTGGATCACAAATGATTCGAGCGAACATAGATGCATTTAGGCTGATCGGGAGTGGCGCATTCACTTCAAAGTTAAAGTAACGTTAATCCTCTGCGTCTTCAGCAGCTCAGATACATTTATGTTCAAACAACTTGAAAAGTGAATTTTGCATCCGATGATCCCTTTAAAGTATTGATTCACTATTATAATAAGCTATTCATTGTACTGCCGTTTAAATTAAAATGTTAAAATTATTTAATATAATACAATGTAGATTATTTATATATATTATTTTACTGTATATAGGCCTAGTGTGTGTGTGTGTATATATATATATAGACATACAGTATTACACTAATAAAAACTAATAATGACAGTCACTGTAAATTATGGGAATACAAAACTCAAAAGTAAAATGTCAGGGCATATTACAAAGGAAATTGTGGTTAATTATTATGAAAATAATGCTTAAAACAAAGCTGAAAATGCATTGTGGACCAACAAAAAAATATATAAAATATGCTAAATATATTTTCTTATTTTCTTTGGATTTTGGAGTTTGGATTCACCTGTAATTTGAGGTCAGCACTATAGCAGGCAGCCTTTATTTGAAAGTAATAGCTGCAGAATATTCTTGGCCAACGAGTGGCAGCACAGGACCATGGATAGCTCTGCTTGCCTCCCAGTCACTCCCATCATCCACTGAGATTTTGGTGTGCAATGTCATACAGCAGTCTTTCTTTGTTCCACCGGGTTGGCAGTGACATACAGTACAGTGATTTTCTGGCGTTTGCATATTGTCCGCCAGTAGCTGTCGGAAAAACACATGCTGCTCAGAAAGTTGAGAGAATTATTCAGATTTGGAAGCCATTCTCAGGTCTTTGAAGGTGTATAGCAGTGTATTCCCACCTCCAACGCACGCTTGTCATGCTGACCTGAGGAACGGTGCTGTAATTTCTCAGCCAAAATGAACTGGAGCTTCTTGAGAGGATAACCGATCATTCTTATCACTATTCCATCCTATTGTAGGAGATTTCAAAGATCTCTTAGCTGGAGACTCTGAAAATACCTTCAGTTTGACTTCCAATATGGTGTGTGTGCGTGTGTGTGTGAGGATGTGTGTTCATATTTCTACTTCCCCCTGCAGTGCAGTGTTTCTCCCCACACCCATGTCAGTATTTGCTTGGCATGCGTGATACACTTTAGCAATGTGTTTTCTGAAACCTCTCTCGTTTTTTTCCCCTTTTCTCTATGAAGGTGGAAGCAGCTCAGGATGCAAGCCCCCCTCCTCTACCCTCTGCCAGCCTGCCGCCTTGGGCTTCTCCCCCGCTGAGCCAACCATGTCGAGCCAGCACAGCCACCCCTCCTTCGGTAACATCCACTCCATGGCCGACCAGCAGCAGGTACCAGAAACATGCTTCCTTGCAATTAAATTCTATGATATAACCCGTATGCAAAGCATCATTGTTATTGTGTGGTTGGATATCAACAGTCATAGTAACAAAAAATATGTTTTTGTGACTTGTCCCTCACCATATTTTATTTAAAAATTGCAGTCGAATAAATAAACACAATTACATGGGGATTAATAAATTAATTGCAATGGCATACACTGTGTTTAAAAACTTGCTGAGAAAGGCCTCAAATGAAGATGACATTGTGTTTGACTACTAAATCATTGCATAGACATTACAACAAGTGACTACAGAAGGCAGTATATGGTTTTATTTCAATAAAATTGTCTCTTACTGGCCTGCAGTCCACCGTTACATTATGAATTTGAGTTTATTTATCTGCCTGAAGTAGAATAATGGGTTGTTTACCCAGGACAGGTTCTTATATTCTGCAATATTTCATTATTTGAAAAACAGCTGGCGACTCTGGTGAGATAGAATTTGCAAGATAATGTATATATAGCAATAATAAATGTATGTGTGTTTTCTTAATTTCTCCAGTACGATAGCAGAACCGTTAACGTCAGAGATTATCGATACTCCGGTCTTTCATAATTTAGCCCGGGACCGATTAAATACCGGGTTTCGGTACCCATCCCTACTTATTGGTCTATGTATACATCCATATTGACGTCATTAGCTATTGCATCACTATTGCATGTAGGTTGGAGAATCCCTTGTTACAGTTTTCATGTACAGTTCATGGGGAAGATAAATAATTGGCTGCTTTTTATTGCAATATTTTATTATATTATATATATATAGACTATAATAATTAATCACACTATATAAGTGCATTAAATTAATAGCCCTATTTATTAGTTAACTTTGCACACTTGAATTTACATTCTAAAGATTTTATAGATTTACTTATTTTCATTTAGTTTTTATTCATGTATTATATATTTTTAGGTATTAAATTAATTGTATATATATATATGTATGTATGTCCTCTAACCTTGTGGTTTTTGTTATGGTGGTTCCTCAGTTGCCCCTCCTTTTTTCTTACAGTTGTCTCAGTGTCACTTTTTTTTTTCCCAGGTGCTGTCAGATATGACCATCCTGCAGAGGAGGATTCCCCCGAGTTTTCGAGATCCCGCCAGCGCCCCGCTACGAAAACTCTCAGTCGATCTCATCAAGACATACAAGCACATCAATGAGGTGAGCCAGCAGGCCTTTTCATATTTACACTCACAATAAGACCAGTCATACAAACTCTCCAGTGATTAGCGAAGTAGCAACAGAGGTGCAAATATTAAGTCTTTTGCTTGCTTTCCAGGTGTATTACACGAAGAAGAAACGGCGAGCCCAGCAGGTCCCACCCGAGGACTCTAGCACCAAAAAAGAGCGCAAGGTGTACAACGACGGCTACGACGACGACAACTATGACTACATTGTGAAGAACGGGGAGAAATGGCTGGACCGCTACGAGATCGACTCACTTATTGGCAAGGGCTCCTTCGGACAGGTTAGCATAACTCTGAAGATGAGAATAGAATTGGCTAAGGCTACACGATTTGGTCAAACATCTCATTGCTGCTACTTAGATATAAAGTCTAAAAGAATACAGGCATAAAATCAACAATGGTGCTCATGTTCAATAGGGTGCATTAAAAACGGCAAACTAGCAAGTGATGTTTTGTCTCCAAACTAACTTGACCCAGAAGTGAACTAAGTGTGACTCTATTTTGCATTGTATCTGGATTTGAAAGTAGATCTGGATCTACTTTTTTGGTTTTAGCTGTGCCATCAGTTACTTTTTTACATTCACACAGTCAATTCAAGTATGATAATATTGTAATACAATTTTGAAGTTTCATTATTTTAATATTCATTAGTGAAATTAGTCAAATTCATGAAAACTGATGACGGTTTCTGTAAAACAATAGTTTTTAATATGCTCCTCCAAATCTAATAAATGGTCTCCAGCTAAGCCCTGGTAATGTTTCGTTACATTAGATTTTGAGTGTTAGAATAATGAAATTATGAAAATAATGTAAGCTGCTTTGTGTTCTCGATTAATGCATTATTATAAGCAAACCACACTACAGACTCTAAAGGTCTTATAAATGGATTGGTCTAATAAGGATTTTTTACAGTGAATGTGAAGAATTTAAAGCTCTGTGTACAGAAACTCAGATGCATTTTTTAAATGTTCAATTTTAAACATGAAATATGTTGATACTGTCATTTACTGTTGTAAAGCTATTACATAGTCCTATGTGTGTAGGTGGTGAAAGCCTATGACCACCATGAGCAGGAGTGGGTGGCCATCAAGATCATCAAGAACAAGAAAGCCTTCCTGAACCAGGCCCAGATTGAGCTGCGGCTTCTTGAGCTCATGAACAAACACGACACTGAGATGAAGTACTACATAGGTAAAAACCAGACACAAGAATATGAATATAAGCAGCTGTTACTCTACTTTTAGTCTTCTGTAGTAAAACCCTGACCTAATGGCAAGAGAACTTCCTCCCACCACAAAGCAACAAGTAAACAAGACTAAAAGTAGTACATGAGGCTATTTCACAGATAGAAAGCAAAGCATAATGAATGATCTGGATCTCATGGATATCTAGTTGACTTGCTACGAACTGCATTTTGCCACCCTAATACATCTTCTTTTTCTTATTTTTGTTTCTTCAGTCCACTTAAAGAGGCACTTCATGTTCCGTAACCACCTGTGCCTGGTGTTCGAGCTTCTCTCCTACAACCTGTACGACCTCCTGCGTAACACCAACTTCCGCGGCGTCTCGCTCAACCTGACGCGCAAGTTCGCTCAGCAGCTGTGCACAGCGCTGCTCTTCCTGGCCACGCCCGAGCTCAGCATCATCCACTGCGACCTCAAGCCTGAGAACATCCTTCTTTGCAATCCCAAGCGCAGTGCCATCAAGATTGTGGACTTTGGCAGTTCCTGCCAGCTAGGACAGAGGGTGAGATGGCGTCTCAGGCCCGTTGGAGTCGATGTTGGTTAACAGCAGGCTTATATGAGGTCACGCCCAGTAGTAATTAGTGAACTTGCATTTAAACGAACAAAATTGACATGCAGTGGTGAACATTTAATGGTTAAATGCCTCTGTAAGAGAGAAGAAAACGCAGTGGTTTTAGTTGATGGGATGTGCATTCAGAGCACATTCTAGAGGACTTTCCCACAGCTGAAATGGATTTTACTGCTTGAGATTCCTAGTGGCAGTGCTGCACCCTTTTTAAGTTGTAGATTTTGCTGCCCCCTAGTGGAGAAAAGTGTAAATGTACTCAATAGTCACTATGAGAGCTCAGTCTGCTTGGTAGAAACTAGTGCATGCTTTCTTTGTGCATGTCATTCATTACTGTCTTCTTTCTGTATTAGATTTACCAGTACATCCAGAGTCGGTTTTACCGCTCTCCTGAGGTGTTGCTGGGCATGCCGTATGACCTGGCTATAGACATGTGGTCCCTGGGCTGTATCCTGGTGGAGATGCACACGGGCGAACCGCTCTTCAGCGGCTCCAATGAGGTACGGCTCGGGGATTAGTCACACAATGACTGTGCAAAGCTTTGTGACATACTATGTGCGTCTTTTTTTGACGTTCATCCACTTGTAAGAATTGCACTTTAACAGGCATACAAACAGCATTTATGCATTATTAAAATATTATAATTATTTTTAAGACTGTAAATATTCAAAACGGGAGATGCTCCAACTTATTCTGATTGGTCCATTATTTCGTTTTCGGTAATTGAACAAAAGCTGAAATGAAATATGAATATTAGATGAAAAACCTAAAAAACTAAATAAGTTGAAGTACAAAAATGACTAAATAAATTCAAGCTAAATGGTATTTAAAAAATTTCTAAAACTTATACAGATTTTTTTCTTCCTTTTTTAACACCATATCAGCTTCTGTGGCTGTTTATGGGGCCGTTCACATATAGCGTCTTTTGCGCGCTCAAGTTCGTTATTTCAAATGTAGACGCGCGGCAGGCGCAAGCGCACCGCGGATCATGTGACAAGAACCAACCAATCAGCTTCATCCTTTCCCGTAACAACATTGAAAGCTCAGCCAAGATGAAGGAACAGCTGATCATAGCTGTACAGGGATAGCCATTTTTAAATAAATTTAGTAGCAGAGCTACTGCAAGCGATTTTTAGTGCTGCAAATCCATTTATCCTTTGCTGAAACTTCCGCGTCTTCATGGAGAGCGCAGGTCATGGTTGCTTAGCAACGGCAGACGCCTCCGGAGCGCAAGCGCCCAAACGCTTTGGAAAAAAGCAGAAAGCGGCACGCCTAGCGTTTTCCACGCGTTTTTAGGCGCTACATGTGAACGGCCCTTATGGCGAGAGCCAGGTTTAGTTATTTGAAAATAATAAACTGAAATTTAAATTTAAAATTAAATTAACACTGGTCTGAACACAAGATCCTGTGTATACGCCCTTTAATCAACTCCTTAAAGGGATAGCTCACCCAAAAATGAAAATTATGTAATTAATTACTCACCCTCATGTCGTTGCAAACCTGTAAGACCATCGTTCATCTTCAGAACAGAATTTTTGATGAAATCCGAGAGCTTTCTAACCCTGTGTAGACAACAACACAACTAAAACGTTCAAGGCCCAGAAAGGTAGTAAGGACATTGTTAAAATAGTCCATGTGACATCAGTGGTTCAACCGTAATGTTATGTAGCTACGATAATACTTTTTGTGCGCAAAGAAACAAAATAACGACTTTATTCAACAATTTCTTCTCTTCCGCGATTTCATCAAAAATATCTTAATTTGTGTTCCGAAGATGAACGAAGGTCTTACGGGTTTGGAACGACATGAGGGTGAGTAATTAATGACAGAATTTTCATTTTTGGGTGAACTAACCCTTTAATGCATTTCAAAATGTATTCATCTGTTATATGTATGATATCTAATGAATCAGACGCATACTTGCTAAAATGTCAGTTGCAACAAAGTCCATATGGATCTTGCTCTAACGCTGTACTGTATCTTTCTTAGGTGGACCAGATGAATAAAATAGTGGAGGTGCTGGGGGTCCCGCCCAACCATATGCTGGATCAGGCCCCTAAAGCACGCAAGTACTTCGACAAGCTGTCCGACGGCCTGTGGACCGTCAAGAAGAACAAGGACATTAAGAAGGTACTTTATCCTTCGGCCTCCGTGAGTAAAACTCTGCTTCTACTTAACCTTCGCCCTCCTCCCAAAGACCCCCCTCCCTCACCGTCACCTGTTCCACACCAACGCTCACCTTATCCTCAGGGAGAGGGGAAGAGAGAAAACTGGGGCTAAAATGGAGGAGGGTGGAGAAAAAGGTTGGGGATGGAATTGAAGCAAGGCTAATGTGTGCTAGTGAACCTCCTCCTCTCTCCACTGACCCGCCTCTGCTTACAGAAGCACGAGGTCAATCAAAACCCCACCCTACAGCATCTGTTCTCCTCATCATTGCCATCATCACAATCATTTTCACAACCATTCACATTCTGTCTCTAAGATGCTAGGTAGAAACAGGCGTGTTAGTTGTGCTTATATTACAGTATACATCAAGATATGTAAAATAAAAGGCCAAAAATATGTGGAAACCCATTTTTAAATATTATATACAACAGCAAACAATGACAGCATATAATCCTAGAAAACTGGACCACCTAGTGGTTTTGAAATTAAACCCACATTAAGTACACATCTGGATTGGGTGTCCAGATACTTTTGGCCGTACACTACTGTTTAAAACTTTGGGGTCGGTATGAATTTTTTGTGGAAAAAATAATACTTTAATCATACCAATGCAATATTAATACACTAAAGTGAGAGTTTCTATAACAAGTAACAAAAAAATAATAAATGGCAGCAACCATATGGTGTAATATATGGGAATGAATTGGGGGTGGGAGCAAATAAGTTCTACTTCTTTCCACTCCCTTTCGAGCAAGTATTATGTGTAAATATGTGTATGGATATGTGTAACATAATTGTATATGTATGGATACATATATATGTGAGATAAACTGTTCTATTTTTCTATGTATGTGTATTGATATATATATATATATATTTATTTTTATTTATTTATTTATTTTTATTTATTTATTTTTTTTGCTCGAAATAAACTTAAACTTAAACTTAGAGTGGAAGTACAAAAGATTTTTTTTAGTTTTATTGAGCTTTTTATTCATCAAAAAATCCTGAAAAAATGTATCATTTTCCGCAGAAATACTAAGCAACACAACTATTTTCAACATTGATAATAGAAATGTTTCTTGAGCACCAAATAAGTATAATAGAATAATTTCTGAAGGATCATGTGACACTGAAGACTGGAGTAATGGCTGCTGAAAATGATACGAAATTGCATTTTAAAATATATTAAATAAAATATATCAAAATAGAAAACAGTAATTTAAAATTGTAATACTATTTTGATAATATAAATGCAGCCTTGGTGCACATAAAATACATTCAAAAAAATCAATATCAATATAAAAACATAAAAAAATCTTACTGACCCAAAACGATTGAACGATAGTGTAAATAAAAAAGTAAGGCTTTATAATGAGGTCCCATTTGTTAATAATATTTTACCTTTATTAATCTTTGTTAATGTTAATAAAAAGTTAATTTGTGTTAGTTAATAGTGCATCAACTTGCCTTATTGTAAAGTGCTGCTAAAATAACAATGTAAAGATTTAAAATATTGATGTAATGTTGCATGAAAAGAATCTCTATATATTGATATGTATATATTGCATTGGTAGAGCCCTACCTGTTACCTGTTAGCAGCTCTTAGTCTAGTCAGTGACACGCATTGGGTCACAGGTTAAGTGAGTGCAGCCAGTAGCTAGAATGACCCTGTTTCCTGTGAAGATACGTGAAAGTAGCTTCAGGTTAAGACTGTGTGTGTGTGGCCGCAGATTAAGATGCAAAGGTGATAGCAGGTGGAGGGTAAAAGTCTGAATGAGGTCCTAATACGCTTTGTTTTACAGGATTAATGTCTGGCACTTACTGCCAACTCATCCAGAGACTCACCTCAAATGCTCCAGCACGCATTTTGTGCTTCCGTGTGTACAATAGAGAAAAAGGTTAAAACATTTGAAAACTTTGTACTCTTTTACAGTGGAGGTGCTGGAACATTTAAGTCTTAAGTCTTTTTATAGTATTTATGGACCATGATATAATTTAAATGGCACAGATTAGGGTCAGAATCAAAGGACCAGTACTATGTTTATGACAGGGTTCAACAATAAGGGTTTTTATTTTCTGGTGACCAAGTTTCTTTACTTGACCTGACAAACAATCTAATTGGCTTCAACTAGGGATGTAACGATTCACTCAACTCAGGATTCGATTCGATTCACAATTTTGATTTCACGTTTCGATTCGATTCACGATTTTAATTTTTTTTTATTTACAAAATGAGATTTAAGACAAATTCTAAATTAAATGTGTCCTTTTATTATTGCTTGGACAAAATGCAGCATGTTTCTTTGTGAAATTTAAATATAACACTATAATAATACACTAATATAGCACTTGTATATTATTGCTCTTTTGTTGGTTTTGATTGCTTCTATTGTCCTCATTTGTAAGTCGCTTTGGACAAAAGCGTCTGCTAAATGACAAAATTTAAATATAATGTAAATGTAAATAACAAAACTAAATTGAAATTTTAAAACAAGCCCCAAATCAAATAAATAAGTAACACAAATAAAAGAAATCTCTTCATATAAACAAAATAAGGCTTTGTCTGTGCTCTTTCCTTTTAAAATTAGAGGCAACCACTGCATTTTAATCATGATCCAAACAAAGATGCTGCATACATGCAACATGAGCAGTTTTTAAAATAAATCAGATTGTATAATTTCGAAATTTAAAGCAAAAACAGAATGATTTGACTTCAGTTTTGTGAAACTATAAATAAAAATATCTGCATGAAACAGCAAAGCTGAATGAGATGCAGATTCACTCTCTGCCAGCAGGTGGCAGAGCTGAATGAGACGCAGATTCACTCTCTGCCAGCAGGTGGCGCTTAAAGCGTTTCCTTGGTTTCCGCTGTAAACAAAGCTTGGCTGCACTTATGAACTTTAATATGCATTATACAGAAGCAAGATGAAGAGAAAAAATACCATCTAAACTTTTCTAAAGACAGTAAGTTCCCCTCAGACATACATTCATATAAACTCCTACCCCTAATTGAATCGCGATTTGTTTAGCATCTCAACCGATTTAAATCGTCACATAGTTGAATCGATTTTCAACCAGCTCGCGGTTAATCGTTACATCCCTAGCTTCAACAAACATTTTTCTCACAAAAATTATTATATTAATATTTAAGGAACAAAAAGAAAGTGTGCTTACTATAATAATACATTAGTTGAACATTTTATGCTGTAATTTTGTAGTAATAGCTGGAAGTTATGGAGATATGTGATTGTGTGTAGTTCTTTCAACTGAAGTTCTTTCAAAAAGTCTCATTGTTGAACCCTGTATGACACTGAGAGCCCCTATGCAACCGTCGTTATTCCCACAAAACCACAAACATCTCTCACTTTCAGCCCCCCTTCACCTGCATTCAGTAATGATTTCTGAGGCTGATTAGTTTCCTATTAAAGTCAACATGAAATCTGAATTGCAATACACGCGTGTGCTCAGTCTATTAATGCACAGAGAGGAAAATGTTTTCCTAATTTCAACGTTTTAAGAATGTATGTACTGCTACAACTTTTTTCTAGCCAACATGGTAATCTAATGCTGGTTAATGTTAACGTGAACAAACTTGCATTCAAAAGCGTGCCGCAAAGCCCCAGCAAAAGTAATTACCTTGAATGTGTCGGGGGGGAAATAATTAGATATTTGAATTATTTATTAATAAATTAGTGTTTTCTGAGTCCGTGTCGCAAAGATGAAGATGACGATCCTGATCCTGACAAATGCATCTTTACAGATTGTATAAAATCCGTAAAAAGAGTTTTTGTTTTTGATTCTAATTATTTAGTTTTAAAGTAGTAATTTAAAGCTTTCTATATATATATATTTAGCAAGTTTTTGAGGCAAGTATTCGCTGAGTTTCGGTTAATCTGTGAAGCGCTCCTGGCCGAAATTGCAGTTAATGTACTTTTAAAGTTTAAATCACATTAAAAGCTTAATTTGTACATTATGAATGAATGATGATGCATTTATATACCGTCACCCACAGCCGGTCGCACGTGTTTTGCGCATGAGCCGCACGCAGCCCAAAATTAAACGACTTAATCGACCATGATAGCTTTAATCGATTGCATCTCTTATCGACAATTAATCGATCATCGATTAATCGTTGACATCCCTAATTCACATCATACTTAATTTCGGTATGTAACTTTCATTAAAAATGTGGAACACACTTTTCATGTTCTAGTCACTTCCCGATGGTTGCAAATGCCATTTCATGTTGACTTTATAGTATTAAAGCAATAATATTAGTAGATTTTTGTATTTATTAATCCTTAAATTGGTTGTTACTAATGTAATATGTTTCTAGACTATTTCATCACCCATTGTCCTTAAATGTTTAAAAACGATAACATTTGAACTGTTATCTGCACTAAATGCTACACATTTGTGCCTCATTTTCTTCCCTTCCTCTGTTGTTGATTTGTCCCTCCAGGAATATAAACCACCTGCCACGCGACGACTGCATGAGATCCTGGGGGTGGAGACGGGAGGTCCAGGGGGGAGGCGAGCTGGAGAACAGGGTCACGCGCCCTGCGACTACCTGAAGTTCAAGGACCTGATCCTGCGCATGCTGGACTACGATCCCAAGACGCGCATCACGCCCTTTTACGCGCTGCAGCACAACTTCTTCAAGAAGACGACGGATGAGGGCACCAACACCAGCAGCTCCACCTCCACCAGCCCTGCCATGGACCACAGCCACTCCACCTCCACCACTAGCTCCGTCTCCAGCTCTGGTAAGTGTGTGTAATGCAGCGGTCACACTAGAGTTTGAGCATGCAAAATTTCTACGAACGCTGCAATGTCACACTCTGTGGCATCTTTTTTAAAAACATATAATACGGGTGTAACAATAAATTGTGTCACAATATATTGCAATACAAAAATGCAACAATATCTATTGTGGATAGCGATGATATGTATTGCGTATGGTTCAGCCAAAATCATATGTAGAAATATTTCATTTTGCATCAAATATGGTAATGGGACATCAAATAATGTAATCTCAGAAGGTCACACATTTGATCTTCCATGTTTAGTAATTATTATTAATAAATTAAAAATTAAATACATAATTTGCGATTTTGTAAATGTATGTAGTCTGGGACTAAGTATGTGTAAATATTTGGTCAGAATCATGAATTTTCTGTGCGCGGGGAAAAGGATAATTCATGTCAATTCCTGATATAATACCAAATTTAGCATTTTTATAAGCAGTACTTTTTATTAACTGCTGTATATATAATGTATATACCATATGTGTTAGAATACATTTTTTTAAGCAATATATTTATTAAAAAAAAAACATTTTAACTTTTTTTGTATGTTCAAAATATCTTGAGATCAGTATCATGTATCAAACCGAATCGTGACACGAGTGTATTGTTACACCCCTAAAACATCCAAAATGTAAAAATATGCAATCTACTCCAGTTTGCTGCAACGCTGCAGATTTAAAGTTTATGTTCTTTCAATTCAGCTAAGAGGTCACGCCGTGACGTATCAATCTTTTATTGGTCACACGTCTTCATGTGATACAAAGTCACCAAACTTGAACTTTGGAACGCAAATTCATATAATCTTGCGTTTCCTGTCTCCTGTATATGCATACATATGAATGGAATGAATGGAGTCAATGGAACGAAAAGTGTAGTGTGATCACACCTTAAACCTGTTACTTAGGGATAGTAAAACAAGAAAAGGACTCGTTTTACATCAGCTCTTTGTCCTTGCTCCCAATCCAGGTGGATCTAGCGGTTCTTCCAATGACAACCGAAATTACCGGTACAGCAATCGATACTACAACAGTGCAGTCACTCACACGGACTACGAGATGCAGAGCCCACAAGTAAGCAATCGTTGCAGAGCACCACACAGCTCCTCGGTAACATGACGAAACGACTCATGTTGATCGCCTCTTCTCTCTCCAGGCTCCGTCTCAACAGCAGTTGCGCATCTGGCCAAGAGGGGACAGCAGCATGGGTCAGCTGTCCAACAGCGGCAGCGACTCCTCCTACCCGCAGCTACTGTTGCACAAGCCGGCGGCCACGCAGCACTCGCGCCACTTCCTGGGCAACATGGGGGGCATGATGGAGCCGCACCATCCCCACCCCATCTACGGCAGCCACCACAGCAACGGCAGACAGCTCCGGCAACAGCAGCAGAACCAGCCGCAGGGCCAGGCCTCACAGGGCCAGCAGGGCCAGGCGCTGATGCCCATCTCCTCCCCACAGATGCAGGACAGCATCGAGCTCAGCCTCACCCACCACCACCACCTGGGTCAGTCTTCCATCATGCAGCCGCCCCCGTCGAGCTTGGACTCCAGTCAGTACGGCTCCTCCAACCTCCACCTGGGCCTCTCTGCCTTTCGGACTAGGACAGTCATGGCCCCCCAGCAGCCCCCTTCCGCTTCCCAGCAACAGTTGCCCCAGGCCCCAGCCTCCCAGGACAGCATGGTCGCTGCCTCCGGTTTGGGATACATCCCTCCGTGCTACGCCGGCAGCAACAACAATAACAACCCACCGCAGGGAAGCGTCGGAGTGGGGGGGATGCTCACCGGGGGGCCTCCGCCCAGAGGAGTCGGGGGAGCTGGGGGGCGGCCGGACTCCGAGGAGTCTGCCATGATGGCAGTGTGCGGCAGCGGGAGTGGGAGCGGTCAGAGTGCAGCCAACTCTTGATAAATCTTGAACAAATTCCAAAAGCCATACGAAAATTTTAACAACAACAAGCGCCACATGTACACACACACGCGCGACACGTAGTAAACGTACGACACACATACATGCGCGCACAGCCACACGTAACAGAATCGCAGAGAAAAACTTGTGAAATATCAGACAGTCGGTTTCGTTTTTTCATTTCGTTGTTTTGGTTTTGCATGGGGAGAAGGTCAAGGGAGGGATTTGAAACTACTTTTATCGTTATTTTTCTGTTAGTTTGTTTTTCTTTCATCGAAGGAGAAGGGCGGCAGGTGAAGTAGTCGCAACAGAAGGTTTCAGTACGTTTGTTTTTACCATTCTTATATTGTTATTTGAGTTTGTGATTTCAGGACAGGTTTGCAGCGAGAGATTTTTATTGAGGAGAGGAGAGTTTTGGGTTGAAAAAAATTGAATGTTTTTGTCAACAGGACAGCAGCAGGAGAAGAGTACCTTATGCTTTTTTATTTTTGGTTTGTTTTGTTTTTTTGTTTTTTTCCTGCGGTTTTGCCGTAATTATATATTTTTAATTTATTAAGAATCACTACATAAGGAGAGAGACGGGAGAGGGGTTAGAAAGAGATCTAAATTGAGAGGTGGGTATTTTGTGGGTTTATTTATTCAATGTTTTATTTATACAGTTGTTGTTTTTTTGGTCAGACATGATACTTATGCATAGAAAACAACAAGCAAACAAACAAACTGGGTTTGAGGTTTTTGTTTTCTTTCTTGGCTTCATTTTGTTGTTTTTGGTTGCGTTTTTCTAGTTGAGCATAACCCACACACACATATAAACAAACACACAGGCAAGACATACACAAACACATTTTTGTTACTTTTTTTTAAATGTTTCCAGTCTTTATCTCGCTTGACACACTGGCTTATATATCTCAAACTATGAAACAAATCCTACGAATGAAATAAAGCAAATGACAGAAACTGTTTTTAGTCGCCACACAGTGAGCAACACCAACTAACAACTAGAGGAGGAGGCTGAACCATGAGCCGCTTTCACGAGGAGAGGGGAAACGTAACTCGACTTCACATAAAGGAGGAAGTGATACAGGAAAGTCTTGAAAAACATCAAAACGTTTTGCCAGAAGGAAAACCAAAATGCTTCCCTGTTGTTCGTTTCAAAAAGTAGTCTGCCTCCTTCTTCTTCTTCACCATCTCACTAGACTTTCTATCCCCTCTCTCTTACTTTGGTTTCTGTCTCTGTCTCTCTTTTTTCTAACCCTCTTTGTTTTGGACAGAAAACTATGAAAGCGTTAACACATTTGTATTAACTCTGGATATGCTAAGCCAAATCTTGCTGTAGCTAGCTAGCTCTCTCTCTCTCTTTTTTTCTGTCTGGGGCGAGGAGGGCGGAATACTTCGGTACGAAGGGACACTGTCACGCCCTCCTGACTGCGGCCCCTCCCACTCTGACTTCATTTCCTGCCTCTCATTTTGCTTTCTCTCCTGTCTTTATTCTCCACCTCCTCCCCTTCCTCCTTCACAACACTCTGTGAGTGCTGTTTGCCATCAAGTCAAAAAAGTGAACTACTTCTCTCTCGGCTGCTATCTCCACTCTCAACCATGTTCGGATTGCTGCTAAAGAAAACAGACAGATAAATAAATAAATGAATAAATAAAGAAATAAAAATGAGAACTTTTTAACCCTCCTGCTTCAGAAAAATGAAAAATAAACCACTGCATCTCATGTATTTATTACTATTTAACAAGGAAAAAAGAAAAAAAGAAAAATCTGTTTTCTGCTGTTTTTTTGTTTGCTTTCTTTCTTGGTACAGGTTAAAGCTTGACATTTATATTATGTAACGGAAACATGGTATTAAACAAGTGCCTCGATTTATTGGTCAGCCACTGGACGGAATTGAACAGAAGAGGATTATAGGAGTTTGATCAAGGTTTATTATATGTATAGCTAAAATTCAAGCCTCATGCAACTGTGTAGAAATCCACGACTATTCAAACATCATGTGAGAACTTCATATTGGACGCAAGCTTCATTCAGTATGACTGACCAATACCATATATTTAATTAACTGATGACATCTTCATCCATTGTAATCTGTGTACATAGCATCCATGCATCATCCAGTTAACGTTAAAGCAATGTTAGGGTGAAATGTCATTTTCGAGGTTAATTCTAATGACTGGGATTCGAACCTGCCACCTTTGAGGCGTCAGGACCTGCAAACTACCTTACTCTGCTCAGATCAGTGATGATGACTGCTGTCCTTTATGTTCTTAATAACCAGTTAAAACTTGTAATTGGCCTCACTGGCTTCTTTACTTTGTCATTTGTTTCAACACCATCCTTCATGAAAACCTAATGTCTGAAGTATTATGATATCCTCGGATTTTGGTTTCTCTATTAAAGAGAGAGTTGCCTCTGTAGGTCCTCCAATCTTGTTATGTTTAGCAGACCTTGGTCACCATATAAATGTCACACTCACCATGCACTGTCAGAAACGTGTCTGAGCACTGATAAACGTTGAAAATGCAGATGTTTCCGAGCTGCTTATAACAAAAATACAGATTTTTGTGTCTGTTCAGTCATTATTGAAGAGTATAGGAAATATATCTATCTATATAGAAAGGAGGGGTTGTGGGGGACAGTATTCGGGACAAATTGTTGCTCTGTCACCTCCCAATAAATCTTGAAAACCCTCACATAAACCAATACCTCTGTTGAAGTGGAGGAGCATCTAAAGGGATATTTTTCACTATTTTTTAATTGTAACGATCACAAGATCAGCTAGATTTTTTTTACTTCCATTCCATAGGGAAAGCTAATTCAGAGGCTATTGGGAACTTCCTACTGGTTTGGTAGCTATAATATCTTATAGTCACAAGCTGGCTGATGCAATTTTTAATGGCTGTACTGCAAGTCAGAAGTTACTGGAAGTTGCACCTAAAATATGTATTGCTGGTCTTTTATGAATCACTTGAATGAATTAGACTTACTGTAAGACATTTTGTTGAAGTAGATAAGTGTATTTATGGTCTCACAGCAAGAATCAAATGTGTATGGTAAAAATATATATATTCTTTTCATATAAGTCAGTCAAAAAGTCCTATTTAACATTCGTCTTTTCTGCCAAAACAATAGCTTCCACAATGCTGTTTAATGTGCATGCTTCTAACTAAAGTTATAAACCATATTTTGTGTTAAATCTTAAAACAATAGCAAACTTTAGCCTAATGCAGGAACCCGAAACTGAATTTATTTTAAGAAACATCGATTGATTTTGAGAACAAAAGAAGGTTCTTCAGATTATAAAAAGGTAAGAAAGAGATGGTTCTTTAAAGAACCTTTGACTGAATAGTTTTTTGTGGAACCAAAAATGGTTCTTCTATGGCATCTCTTCAAGAACCTTTTGAAGCACCTTTATTTTTAAGAGTGTAGGTTCAGTAATTTCACTTTAATGGCAATGAATAGGTTCTTTTCATTGCCATTAAAGTGAAATAACTGAACATAAACAAAGAAGAAAAAAATGCTAATTTTAGAAGAAAATTTCAGACTGCACTAGAGGCTTTTATATCTGAACTCATTAAAAAAAAAAAAAAAAAAAACATTGAAACATTTACTGAACATTTAGACAAATAAGTGTTTTTTTTGTTGTTGTTTTTTTTGGGGGGGTGGGAGTATAGCATTTGATACATCAGGCTTTTTTGGCTCCTTAAAGAAGAAAAAACAGCTCACTTTTAGATGAAGTTGCTGATATTTATATGGCCAAAAATGAAGATAAAATTTGAATAGCTTGTAACAGTATAGCAGACTATTTACATAAAATGCATATACATAGCAGTTATCACTCTATATTTCCCAATAATATATCATAGTAAGGTGATATTTAAATGTTTAGTTATATAATCAAAAGTGGTTATTGTGAGGGGCAAAACATACAGTATAAAGCATCTTTTTTTTCTAAAAATTATGTATTGATAATCAAGTAAACCTAAGTTGCTTCATTTCACTACATCTTTATCTTTAAATATTACTAAAATTATAAAAGATATTCTTACGTTTACTTCATAAAAATCAGTCACAAAGATTATCACAGCAAAAAGACACATGTACCACAACCTGAAGGTGGACATTTTAAGTTTTATACTAAAAGACCTTGATTAAAAAGTATACATTATGAATCACACAACACAGGGGTAGGCAAGTTCGGTCCTAGAGAGCCCTGCAGGACTGCGGCTCTCTAGGACCGAACTTGCCTACCCCTGACACAACAGAAGGCATGTAGTAGATTGTGTACAACAGGTTTATCAGGCCTTAGAAACTTGTGTATCAAATATAATTCAGTAGGCTTTATATGGGTCGTTCATCTCGATAATTCACAAATTATTGGATACCATAATTATCGGCCATAATAGCCACTGAAACATGAACAAAATAACTTGGTGCCCTTTCAACATGTTCATTTTGATTTTACCTACCATATAATGTTTGATCCTCAGATGATGAAAGGCCAGATCATGTATTCCAACACATTGCACTATACTCCAGCAGAGCCTCCAGGGACAGTCATCCGAGCTGTGCCCCTTACATTAAACATCCAGTGCCTATACAATAGGTAAGCCATCAATCTGGAAGGGTTCAGGACTTGGAGATAAAATGCACCTCATCCATTTTTTTTCAATTTCTAGATTTCATTATTCCTACAAAATGGGCTTCCTGCCTGTGGTGAGGGAGCACATGTTTCACAAGATTTTTGAACGCAGGGCCAAGTTTAGTCTTTATGTGTGTAATGGTAAGCTTTTCCTCTCCTTCTGCATAATTTCCTGTTTTGTTTGACCCCTCATATGGTGTTGGTGCCCATCGGTCTATTAAATTGTGTGTGAACTCTAGAACGCTGGGAAAGACTCGAGGGAAATGGGAGATTTGTGCTTGACGAACCCATGTATTTTGAAGTCAGTGCTGCTTATATATCTGAGGACGAAAGGATTTTTGTTGACTCCTGCTATGTAACAGCATCAAGAGACCCAAAGTCTATTCCACAACACAATGTTATTTGTAATTATGGGTAAGTGGTTTGGAGCACTCTGCTTTTATTAACATGAATAGACTTTCGAAGGGGAGAAGAACAAATATTAACACCAAACATTGCAATTTCAGGTGTATGGAGGACAGCAGAAGACAAGCAAGTCTCTCACGCTTTCTCCAAAGACAGTCGAACATTATAAGGTTTTCAGTCGATGCCTTTTTACTCCCCCAAGTTACTGACACGGTAATGTTTTCATTCTTAAATGTGTCAATTTAAAGGAGAGAACGGGGCTAGTTGTCACACTTAACTCCCGGGATTATTGGCTGAGGTTGCATTTGAAATTGAGTTTACAAAAAGTCTTGACTGCACATAACTTGAGGAATATATCATTTTTGGATGTAATATTGAACCTTTCTATAATCATTGCCCTGGGGTAAAAAAGAAAAACCTATTAATTCCAGAATATTTATCTAAAATTTTCTAATTATCTACACCGTAAAAAAAATTCCGTAAAATTGACGGTAAAAAAACGGCAGCTGTGGTTGCCGCAATTTTACCGTAAAAAATACGGTAGCAACGTTTAGGTTTTACGGTTTTAACTTAAAGGGGTTAATACACTGATAACCACCAAATGCAGGTGGTGATGAGAAAGTCACATGATGAACCAAAGCCCATCACAAGCAGCTTTTAAATAATAACATACAGTATATAGAAGGTGCACAGTGTCATTCACACAAACACCAAACACCATCATGGTAACACACATGAAACTGAAATAATGCAATAAACATTCATTTAACAACATTAGGTGTAACACACAACCAATGTCCAATACAGTTTTTCACCATATATAGTAGGGGAATTTACCGTTAACCATTTAACAGGTTTTTACTGTAGCATTTTTACAGTCTTTTACCGTTAAATTCACGGTCATTTTTTACAGTGTAATATAAAAAGCCATCCTCCATAACATATCAGAGGATTTAATGACATTTTCTGCCAATTGTAGACAATAAAATTTGGGGGGAAAATGAAACGGAACAAAGTGAAATTTGTTTTGAAAAATGTATGAAACTGCAAAAATGGAAAAAGTAACATACGAAATGAGTAAACCCCTACAGAAATTTTTAATGTGTAGAAATTACAGTATTTAAAACACGTGATAACCTACCCCTGTCTAATATGTAGGTGTGTTTATATATTTATACATATTCAATTAAATTCAAGTTTATTTGTATAGCGCTTTTCATGATACAAATTGTTGCAAAGCAACTTTACAGCAAATTAAGTTTCTACAATATTTAGTGGTAGCTTATCAGTGGTGACTATTGGTTAATGTACATATGGCAGAAATGTACGGAAAAATCAATTCAAGACGTAATCAATTAAAGACATAATCAAACAGACGATGAACACTATTAACAGCTTTATATGATACAATCAAACTTATAGCAAAATTTGGTAGTTCATATGAATGAATGTGTGTTGATTTCTTCATTTCCTACAGCACTTTTACCTACATTGCACAGTATCGGTTCACAGTGCCACTACAAGTGCCATAGCAAAGTCATGTAACTATAACAATGTAGAGAGAAGGTAAGTTTCACACATATATGCAACAGTGTGTAAATGTGGAGAAGCTGCATTCATTCTTAGTTCTTATCCTGTACCAACAGGTGGGAGGAACTCTACACCGACGCATCTGTTTGTGCTTGTGATTCCACATGTGAAATTGAATCATCTTGTAAGTAGAAAATATCAGAGACTATGAGTAATTGTGTTTCACACATACTGTGTCAATGCAGAGAAGCGGCATTCACTCTTAGTTCTTATCCTGTACCAACAGGTGGGAGGAACTCTACACCGACGCATCTGTTTGTGCTTGTTGTGATTCCACATGTGAAATTGAATCATCTTGTAAGTAGAAAATATCAGAGACTATCAAATGAAAACACTATAAGTCACACATCAGTGTTTTGTTCTTGCTTCCATAACAGCTTCTTTGCCCCATGTGACACAATCTATAACAAGCAAACCCTGGATTTTGGACAAAAACAAACAATCTTTAATCCAGACTATGGAAGGGTGGGTCAATGTTCAAGAGGACACAGAAGAGATGAAGTTCAAGAGTGCAGAAGGAATCGATGAAGAGGAAGAAGATGGTTACACTGTGGAGATTGTGACAGATACTGAAGAACAAATAGAAGCAAAAGAGAAACATAAAAAGATGCCCATGAATGATTTAGATGAGGATGTAGAAGTAATTGTTGGGACAGTGGAAACAACTACAGAGTTAAAGGATAAAAAGGGTGATCGTTCTGGAAAAGTAATGCTTGTTAGGGAGCAGAAGAACAGGGTTGTAAAGATTGGAGAGGATGCTGGGAGACACGAGAGCACAAGTAGAACTGAAATTGTTAAACGGCCTAGTGTTCAGTTCATGGAAGAGCTTTCGGAAGATGTTAATAATGACCAAGCATCCAGCAAGAGTGGAGCACAAGAAATAATTCTCATTACCAGAGAAGAACTGTCCGAAGATAAAATACAGCCTGAAGATTTTGAGAAGAACATTCAAGTACAAAATACAATAGGTCCATCACAAATAGTGATGGATGAAGAGATATTTTTAAATGGTAAACATGAATCAGTGGAGTGGAATCAAGATAAACACTAACTATCCTGATGTGGGAGAAATGGAGGACTGACTTTTGAGGTCGTTCCAGGGTCTCCAAGGTATGACAGTTTATTTCATTTATAATGAATTTAGCCGTCACTTTATAATTTCAAGTGTTTATTTATTTCTGGTTTAGGTACCTTGAATGACCTTTTTTGGAGTTGCATCTGTGGGGCCAAAGATCTCTGCATACTTTATGGATTCAACTGAATTCAATATACAAGTAGTCACATTTTCTGTACTTGTATTGAAAAGTATGCATTCTTTATACTGTGCTAACATTCACTGTAATGTCGTCAGAATATTAAAACATTTTTGACTGATCATTAGGTTTCTTTTTCTGATGTCCTCTGACCTCTTTGATGCCTCTCACTGAATTACTTATTCTTAAAGGGATAATCTCACAGTTCATATTTTACCCCAAAATCAAAAAATAAAAATGCATCAAGAAAATTTGCATTATGATCTTCTGTCTAAATGTGTTCATAAATCACAGGAATAAAACCTCAAGAGAATTCCCTGACGAGATTAGACATGTGAATGAATATGGAGCACAGACACATTTGAAAATAAAGAGCATTAACAGATTTTGGCAATCTCTAATGTACTGTCAGATTTTATGGCCATGCTGTGTATGTCTGTATCTGCTCACATCAGACGAAAATGCATTTTAAAATACAGATAAAAGGTTTAGACATCATTATGGTAACAGATTTCGGTAACCTACACTGCCTTGTCCAATTTGGTGAACCTTCTGTATCGGCATCTGTTCTCATAAGACAAAAATGCTTATATAACACCAAGGAGGTCAGACTTTGGGTAAAATTAAAGCCATTCTGTATAAAAATAAAATTGGTAATAGATTTTGGTAACTTTTAAATACTGTGCTGTTGGATTTGGAGATCCTGTTGTATGTCTGTTGCTGTTCACATTAGAGTTATATGCTTTCTAGGGTATAAAACAGAGGATTTTAGACATCACCGGAGTAAATTTGAAGAGCATTAAAGCCATTCTTTATGAAATAAAGGGTAACAGATTTTGGTAACCTCAAGGCTATGCTGCCTTGTCGGATTCGGCAACTCTGCTGTATGTCTCCATGTGTTCGCAGCAGACCAAAATGCTTTAGATTATGAGAAAACTGAGATTAGACATCACCAGAGTGAATATGGCTACTATTAAAGCCAACAAATCTCAATAGCAACTAGATTTTATTAGTGTATTTATTTAAAGCATAAATAACAATCAGAAATGTAAAACACAAACAGAAAAAAATATTGATATAAAATAATGATATACCTAGCAATAGAGCTTGGGAAGCTAAAAACATTATTTCTTGCAAAAGGCGTCTTCTTGCACGAACTTACTGAACCACTAAAAAAGATAATCAATGTATTAGATGTATGATTTATATATATATATATATATATATATATGATGAAAAATGTTTCATTGATTTATGTTATCATATGTCTGTTGTTAACCCAATAAATAAATAAATAAACACTTGTCACCGATTTCCGTCAGGGATCACGTCATAACGTAAAATGCGCTGAATCTGTTTTGAAACCTGCTCGAAAGAACCGATTCGTGGAAATGAATCGGTCTTCCATCACTAGTGAAACAGGCGACAGGTGCATTAATTATCCATTTCAGCTCTGTGAAATATGTCAAGGTTACCAACACTGTTTGAGTAAAATAGCGACTATTACCATTTCTTTGATGCAGTTTAGAGATATGAAGCTCTATTTCCCAGTAATATTTACTTTACTGGTCTTGTCCTCCACATATGTGTACGCCGTACGATCTGCGTCAAAGCACGCGAGCAATTCGACCTCAGCACTGGACGAAAAATTTGAAAAAGATTTAGACGGATCTGCTGTGAAGAGTCTCGGCTCGCCATATTTACGACTTCCCGTTTTCCAGCATTCAAGAAATCCCCTTTTGGACAAAAAGCAGTTCTCTCCGTTGCATGGGTCAGGCCGTGAACAACTGCCCGAGGAGACGAAAAAAGTCCTCGTCCCGCGCACCGCAGTAACGTTACCTGAGGCCTCCCGCCGCCGCGGGCGATCACAAGGAGTAACCGTCGTTTGTCAAATGAAGAAAATGATCGTTAAAGTTCACAAACACATTTTAGGCATCGACGGCCTTCATTCAGAGTTAAAACTGGGAACATGCGACATCAGCAAGACTACAAAACACTATCATGTGTTTATTTACGACATGGACAAGTGTGAAAGTAAGAGAAAGGTGTGCTTGGCTAATATATTTTTTTCCATTAGTTTACAATTTTTTTTCCCTCTTAAATAACAAAGTGCAGTAAACTCTCATTTAAATGATTGTAACAAAGTCAGTCTGGTATTAAGTAGCCTGTACTCCGCCAGAATGTAGCTTATGTCTGTTATCTATTACTTTTTAATTTGTATAATTTCAAACAATACGTTCACAATAAGGCTTTGCAAACATTATATATATATATCTCTCTCTTACAGCAAAACAATCATGAAAAATAACAAAAATGCGCACGCGCTCTATATATAAGTAGTCAACATTTGAAGTGGATCAAAACCTTTAATCAAAGTTGTCCTAAAACCAAAACAATACCAGTTCTTGTCTTAGGACAACTTTGATGAACTTTTTTGATCCACTTTAAATGTTGACTACTGTATAGATGGATGGATAAAAAAAAGAATGGTATGAAAAAAATGTCTAAAAAATAAAAGAAAGGAGACTCATTATAGCGCTAAGGCTCAAAAAATAATTTTCTCCGTTCAACTCGGGGCTTCACTTGATAAACTTTGCTGTGAAATTATCTTTGTCTTTTTGAATGCAGTTAATAGACAACAGAGTAACATATTCCAACATACTGCGCTACTCTCCAGTGACGGACCTGGGGCCAATCCGCCGTGCCATGCCTTTCTCAATACCTGTTGAGTGTCACTTTAACAGGTAAATCTGTCTTTCGATGTACATACATATCGATATGTGTTGATTGCACTGCAAAAAAAAGCTTATCTTAGTATTTTTGTCTTGTTTATAGTCAAAATATCAAAAAATTCTTACATTTAAAATGCGTTTACTAGATAAGCAAAATGACATAAGATATTTAGTCGGTTCCGGGGGGACTAAACTAAGTGCATTTTGCTTAAAACAAGTAAAATGATCTGCCAGTGGGGTAAGTAAAATATTCTTAAAACAAGAGTATTTTACTTACCCCACTGGCAGTAGTAGCCACTAGTTTTTTTTTTCCCCCTTGAAACAAGACTAAATATCTAATGCCATTTTGCTTATCTAGTAAACGCATCTTAAATTTAAGAATTTTTTGACATTTTGACTAGAAACAAGACAAAAATATCAAGTAAGATAAACACTTCCATTACAAGCTATCAAAATTTTATTTTACTTTTTGGCCATATAAATAACAGCAGCTGCACCAAAATTGTATATTTTTGCTCAATTTGGGAGTTTGAATAAAAGATAGGTGTTTTTTCCTTCCAAGTATGAGCTGCATATTTTCCTATATTATACTATATGAGCCATATAAGCCTGATGTAACATACCATGTTCATGCAAACTTTTTTATATTTCTTATAATATTTTGTCGAAATGCTCAATGAACTATTCCATTAGAAAAAAAGTACTTTTCTAATTATTTATTATTTCATGCCAGGCATTGTAAGAGTTCAAATGAGAGTGAGTGCTGGGATGTCGTGGCATGGGTGAGCTGGGATACACCACTCCTGTTGCAGAGTTCCAGTAGGTGGTTGGAGGCCCAAAGAAATTCCCAGTGGAAACGGGCATAGGGGTTGAATGAGTGCCCATGAAGTTCATTTTTGGCTGGTGGCTGTGGTAGCTTTGTACATATGGCACTTCAGCCTGGTATTTGAGCACGCCCCCTTCTGGAGGATGGTTTTGGTGGGCTTGGGAGATGCCCTGGAAATCGAATTTGTATGCATAGCGTTTGCCATGCACCTTGGTCATGATGTTCTTGTCATAGTAGTAGCGGAGGGCCCGGCTGAGCTTGTCATAGTTCATGTTAGGCTTGCTCTTTCGCTCCCCCCAGCGCTTGGCTACCTCGTCTGGGTCGGTCATCTTGAATTCTCCGTTAGTGCCCTCCCAGGTGATGATGGAGGCATTGTTGCTGTCAGACAGCAGCTCCAACAAGAACTGCCACAGCTGGATCTGACCAGAGCCTGTGTGAAAATAAAGAGTGTCAGAGATTTTTAGTAGCGGATGGAAGGGCTTTTTAGGGCAGGTTGTTTTCTCGAAATGTGACCTTTTTAATGTATGTTGTACACAGAAACAGAATGTGGGTCGGTCAGACACCTACCCACAGTCCTGTCAGTGCTGGTGACGGGCAGATGCACACCAAGGCTGTATTTGTTTGATCAAAAATACAATAAAAACAGTAACATTTTTAAATATTACAATTTAAAATATTGGTTTTCTATTGAAATGCATCTTAAAATTTAATTTTATTTCTGTGATGGCAAAGCTGTATTTTCAGCAGCCATTACTCCAGTCTTCAGTGTTACATGATGCGTATTATTTGGTGGTGCTTATTATTTTATATATTGTGGAAACTGTGCAGCAATAGATTTCTTCTTTTTCCAAATGTAAACGTTTTACCGTCACTTTTGGTCTTTAATGTCTTTGCTGAATAAAAGTACAAATTTCTTTAAAAAAAAAATTTTTTTTTAATCTAACTGACCTCAAACTTTTTAATGATAAATGTATGTTATTTAAATTATTAAAAAAATTAACTAATGAAAATATAATTTAATTGTCTTAGGTATGTTTTATTTGTCCAGATTATATTAACAACAGGAATTCAGTTATTCAGTTATCATATAACTGAACACATATATGGTCTAATCTCATTTATTATTCAATTATAAAAGGGCAAAACTTTGTGCCCAGTCTGTGCATCCAAAGATAACATACCCTAAAAAGGCCACATTTGTTAATTTGACTGATGCTTATACAGTTTTCTGATTAGTCACTTCTTACCTGGATTTGCAAGACGGCTGCTGATGGGACCTAATGCTTGGTAGGGGTCTGCAAAAATGGAAATGTAAAATACTGATTAGATATTTTGAGGTGTAGTTTAACAAAAAAGATCATTAAAAGCAATTTCATAGAGTATTAAATTAAAGGGGCACTTGTCGACCTTGTGGAAGTCTTGGTGGAGGCTCTGTAATTCTGGTGTTGTGCTGATGTTCGATTGGAGAACCTGTGATTTTAAAAAGGTGAGTTTTTTTTTTCTTTTTTTTTTCTTTTAAATATTTCATATTTGTGCAGTATAATTATGTAACATTATGATGTTTTTGTGAACGCAGAGCAACCTTTTGGGACAGCTGGTAAGGCGCTTGAGGACCAACTGTTCCTTCTGCCGATCTCCTCAAAGCAGTTTTCTGTGCCGAGGCAAAGTCAGATAGGAGCAGTTAACAAAAGGGAGATTTTACAGGAAAGGATGGCTTTAAAGAGTAAGGAAGGAAGCCCTGCATTAAAGATCCCTAAGGAGAAACGCAGGGCAGAACAAAGCCAGCAGCAAAACCGTAAGAAGGCCTGAAGATGGCACACAATTCCTCAGGGCGATTGTCCTTTTGTTCTAACTGATTCTCTTTACCACAGAATAGTCAATTGTATCCTAACCTGACTCTACACCCCTTACTTCCTATCCTGATGCAGCTGTTTCCTGTCTGAAAGTGCAACGATTCAAAAACCTTGCAACACTTGGGGCAAAATTCATTGAAGAAACAAACTACAGTCCTCATAGGACCTCTCTAGACTCGATATTAGCCATTGGCATTTTATCAGTACAATAACTTATTGGAGCATGTTTTACAAGAAAATATTTCAGTTTTTTTTTTTTTTTTTGAAGAATGTTGGTAACCAAACAGTTGTTGGTAGCCATAGACTTCCATTGTATTTTTCCATGCTACAGAAGTTAATGGCTACTGGCAACTATTTGGTAACCAACATTCTTAAAAATATCATCTTTTAGGGTGAACTACCCCTTTAAGAATTTTAGCATAGCTAAAGATAACCATGTGACTTATCATAGGGTGGAAACCGCATTATGATGCAATACGTGTTTAGTAAATAGTTGCATTGATTAAAATTTTAATAAGAAGAATATTATTAGGCACAAAATTGCTTATAGTTCACTGGAATAACTTTAGGATCATTACAGTTACAAGAAACATCTCATCCAATCAGAATTTACAGTCAGAACTGTATATAAAACTAAATTTTATCTTAAAAAAAGGAAGTAAAAAGTTTGACTTACCAGCTTTAACCTGTAGTCTAGGCTGTGGTTCTGTATTGGTAGGGGTTGCAGGGTAGGAAAAAGTGGGGCTACCTGAGTAAACAATAGTAAAGAAAACAAGCCCTCTTAATTTACTTTATATATAAATAGGCACAAACGTTTCCACAATGTACTAACAATGCATTTAGAAATGGAAATGATTAAAGTCGCTTTATAGATTTTCCTGATGTTTTCTTGACCAAATTAACAATTAGTAATGGATTATTCATATGGAATTATGGGCAAAGTTCCTTACTCTCCCGGAGGTAGTTTAGATGGGAGAGCAGGATGTCTGTATTGTATGCGGTAGTAAGACGCATCATGTCCTCTTTGGTCATTTTGCAGAGCGCTTTTCCATCCAGAGTATGGAAGAGGGACGCGTCCACATCGGAAAGGCTGTATTCCTTTATTGCCCACTCTACCCACTGCCGCACATGGTCTTGTGTCCATACTTCTGGGTCTAAAACAGGACAGAAGCAAAAATAAAATGAGGAACAAGTGCTTCAGCTGTGACAGTACTTATCAGAGTTCAAACACGAGGTAAAAAAGTCAGTGCACTCTCTGTTACTGCTCTGCCAAAATCATCAAAATTAAAAGAACCAAAGACTTAAACTACTTCAGTCTGTGTGCATTGAATTTATTTAATACACGAGTTTCACAATTTGAGTTGAATTACTGAAATGAACTTTTCCACGACATTCTAATTTATTGAGATGCACCTGTATATTATCAGGGGCATTTTTTCCGAGGAGGCAGTGTCTCCTCAAAATATTGGATGAGGAAAAAATTTGTAGTAAAAAAAATAATAAACCACGCCGATATTACAAAATCCGCATCTCTTGCTTCTCCTGCTCCCATTGACTTTTAACAAACCCCCCTAAGCATGCGGATATACATCTGTAATAAAACACATATATATATATATATAAAGAAGGGCTTTTATACACACATAAAACCTGTAAAAGCCCTTCTTTATATATATGTTTATATTTTATGTGTATGTATGTACGTGTGTTTTTCATTCATTGTCATTGTTTATTTGAATATATATGTGTATATATATATATATATATATATTTCTTAACCATTGCCTGGTTTATTTTTAGAGGATTTTTCTCTGCCTTTTTGACGTCACAGCTCAGCTGCCATTGAGATGAATGGGAATGCTATCGGAAATGTTTCTCCACATATTACAGACCTCCTGTTATAAGCCATCATACTCTCTTATTTGTCCTTGAAATATGACGCCATATCCGAGAATTATGAGCATTATAATTGTTTGGTCTGTGTGACTCATGAGGAGGTATCCCATACACTCACTGTCACACAATGCATGGAGCGACTCCACCACTCTGCCCTTTTAATAATGTTACGACGACCTTCAAAACGTTTCGCTGAAGATAACGCAACTTCCTAATTGGTTTGGGAGTAAAGAGTGATTATCTCTGTTGGAATCTGTGCAATCATTTGTAGTTTAGTCAGCTGGGTTACTGGGATCTACCAGAAGGAAGCACATCAGTGCTTTTTCTTTCTTTTACAATGCTTGTATTGCAAATTAGCCTTTTTTCCCCACAAAGCACAAGTTCCTAAGTGATGCAAGAGCCTGTGGCCACTGCATAATTACCACATATCTTTGTTTAGACATCTATACGTCCTCTAGTTTTAGAAATTGGTCAACTGCAGACTAAATCTGTCAGGTGCTAAAATGCTTCCCTTTTTACAAAACAACATTACAGTCAACAGGTGTTATTTAAGTATCTATATACTGTTGTGTATTTATTAATATTTTGAATTGGCTTTTAATTTTATATTTTTAGTTTAAGTACTTTTAATTTAGTTGCAAATGCAACATTTTTAATGGCAAAAACAAATGTTTTTAATCGTTTTAATGTTTTAGTAAAGTGAATTTAGTATTTTAGAAAAATTTTATCAAAAATGATACATAATATACAGACCTTGTCTTAAGAAAGTGCATGATATTTCAAAATAAATTTTTAAATGGTAAAGCTGAATTTTCAGCAGCCATTATTTCAGTCTTTAGTGTCACATGATCCTTCAGAAATCATTCTAATACACTGATTTGGTGCTCAAGAAAATTACAAATATATTAATATTTAAACAGTTGTCCTGCTTATTTTTTGTGAGAACTGTGAAAAATGTGATCACACTTTTTTTCAGGATTCTTTGAATAGAAACAAGAAAATAATTTAAAATATAAATCTTTTATTATATTATAAATGTCTTTACTGTCAATTTTGATTAAATTAATGCATCTGTGCTGAATAAACTGAGTAATTTCTCAGTGTATGTTGCGTATATCTCATTACAAAAGTAAAAAGGTTTGTGAATGCATTTTCATGTTAAGTTAATACAAAAAATATACAGTCAGACTCTGCTTTTCTGTATAAATGACAGTGAAACACTTGATCACTTTTACTATAGATCTCACCCGCTGGTACAATTACTCTCTTCTCCTCTGTGGCGCTGCTGGGTGGGGTGGCAGTCTGTGGGCTGCTCCGTGGCTCTGGGTAAGAGGCCTGGTAGGCCAAAGGTCCCCCATCACTGTTACTCATGTGTCGGGTCTTTTTAGTCACACTGCAGTCCACTGGGGACTCACGGCTGTGGCATGCATGAGAAAAAATAACAAACGGAGAGCTAAAATGTTTTGGTTCTAAATGCTCACCGTTATGATATTGAAGGAATAGTTTAACTCAAAATTCAGATGCCTCCTGGAAATGCATATCGACAGGTTTGATCAGTGATACTGAATGGCACTGGTTTCTTACATGTAATGCAACATGGTGAGTTGCGAATGAGATGTTATTTCACAATACTTGTCACGTATGACCTGTATGGACTAATTTATGGTGCTTTTCTTGGTGCTTCACAGCATGTGGTCACTGCTATTATTGTGTGGAAAAGAGCCGCTTGGACATTCTGGGAAACTTCTCCGTTTGTGTTCCACAGAAGAAAGAAAGCCATATTATGGATTTGGAATGACATGAAGGCAAGTAAATGATGCCAGAATTTCTTTTTTTTTTTCTTTTGAGGGAAAGAGTCCTACACTTTTACAAATAAAGGTTCCAAAAGTTTTTTTTTTTTTTCACAGTGATTCCTTTGAAGAACCACTTTTGGATCCTCAAAGAACCTTTCAGTGATCTGCTGTTCTCAAAAGAACCATTTTTTCATAGAAACTTAGAAACTTTTTACAGTATAAAGAACCTTTTGTGCATTGAAACGTTTCTTCGTGGAACCATAAATACCAGTAAAGAACCTTTATTTTTAAGAGTGTATAAATGGAGATCTTCTGACATCAAGGTTTGTTGTCCCACCTGGTTCCGTTGATGTGTTCTGCTCTCTTCGCAGGGTTCTGTGTGGCCGATCCGGTCCAGTCTGGCTCAGTGGGTTCTACGCTCTCTTCAGAACCCTGTCTGAACACTGCAGGCGAGGTGATCTCTCCCTTCATGTGCATGGCCTGGGGACCACTGAAGGGCGACTCGAATATGGACTGGTTTTCACTCACCACCGATAGAGCTTCCTGTGAAGTATACAACACACACTGGTTCTGTAAACAAAACACTTCAAGTCTTTAATTTAGGTGAACAACAAATCATAGCGTAAGAATAGAAATAACACTTAATCATTTAGTCAGTAATTCCAGAACAGGGATGTTACGGGTTTCCGCTACTATCGCTATGCCATGACTTTCTAATCAGCAACTGGTGTCAAAAGAATTGATTTGGGGCACGAACTTAAGGTTTATCTGGACAATAAAAAAACTCTACTGAGGAACTCCACTCTACAAAATAAAGGTGTCTGTTGTTCCATATAGAACCTTTAACACCATGGAACCTCTGCATTTTACAAAAGTTATTGATGGTGGAAAAAGGTTCTTTAGGTTATTAAAATGTTCTTCACATTAAGAAAATATGGTTCTTTTAAGAACAGTTCAGTAAAAGATTCTTTGTAGAACCAAAAATGGTTCTTCTATGGCATCGCTGCGAAAACCCCATTTTGGAACCTTTATTTTTAAGAGTGTAGAGTTAATAGAAATTACCTTTAATTCAGTCTTTTGACTCAAAAGCTATATTAGCTTATTAGTCCAAAACCTTATAAAACTATAAAATTAGCACTAAAATTACTTATATGCTCTCTTATTGTTCAGCTACAGGGGGTATTAATTTTGAAACTGAAAAATAAGTTTATCGGAATAGTTTAGGGCGTTTTTATTTTTTTATTTTGTTTGAACTTCCAGGTAGATATGACTTGGCACAAGAGTCAAATTAGAAATTGAGACATCATCTGTGCATTTTCTTCCTGTGTTTAGTGTTGGTAGTCTGCTCTCGAGCACTCTGGTCTGGGTGTGTCCGTTTGAAACTTCCAAAAGACATTTTAAACATTCAAATGTATGTAAGTGTTTGTGCATGAATAAATGTTTGTGTTATAGCTGAATTCAGGGAGCTTGTTTAGAGGGTTTTGTATTGTCTTTAGAGCTGAAATACGTCAGCACTGAGCTTTTTCGGTGGCTCACAGGAAATCTGGCCCCCATGTGCAGTGAAACCTTTTGGCATGGGGCATGAGATAGGAAACAGAGGAGTGATAGAAATGTGGGTCATTTAAAGCTGAAAAACAAATTTGTTCTGAATGCTGTTGAGGTTGAGGGTCACCAAACAGGGAGGAGGCAGCATTGTAGGGTGCATTCACCTGACCTGAAGTCTTGCGGATTTGTTACAAGAATCTGTTTCGGTGTTTAGTTTAAGTGACTGGCATTTACTGATAAAATTGCTTTTTAATGATGAAAGTTCAAAGGATTTTATATCATGCATATTTCAGATCAAGACTACCAGGAAAGAATGTTCTCTTATGGCCCAAACAAACACCAACTACTTTGGGTTTTGTTGTCCATTCAGAATTAATCCTGAATTTGAATTGAACTAGCAGAATAAGAATTTGAATGTAAGGAAGTAGAATTACAGTGACGTGAAATTCAAAGAAATTCATGTGACTAATTTTTAACTGGAAAAGCTAAGTCAAGACAAAAGAATGTTGGCATCTTTGTTTGAAAGTTTAAAAAGCTTTGCAGTTTTATAGGGTTTGCGGATGGATGGATGGATTTGTTGTTGCAATGTGAATTGCCAAACCCGAGTGACAAGTCAATATTACTGGCTTCTCTTAAAATATCTTAAATTTTTGCTAGTAATAATTCACTATAAATATACTGCCACAAATCTTAATCATTTCTAGTTCTCCTATTGAACTAGCTGTGAATAGCATAGCTATCTCTCACACACACTATAATAAAGGCCATGAAAAGTCCTGCTCTAGTAGAGAAGTGAAAGCGTGCTCAAAACAAGGCCAAGCTGAGAACTCAAACCGTTTTCACCGCCTAGTCTGTGTGCATTTGCAAGCGTCAGTCTTGTGTACACATATACAACAATAAAGTGCAATCCACAGCCTTAACTTATGGCACAGATTAGGCTGAACTTGATGCTGCTCTGTGCAGGAGAGATGACATGCACTAAGATTGCATTGCATTGTCCAACACCATTTGAACACTCACTTATTTAAAACAATTCATTTGGATCAGTATACAAAAAGCAAATGTGCTAGTTGGACAAATGATGTATTCTGCATCTTCTCTTTTACAGCAAGCTAAACTGCAGCCAGTGAAACAGTTGGTATTTCATTCTGCAGTTAAAATTATTCTGCACCTATGCACCTTTTAAACCACAACCCCACACACATAGTACTGCTCTCTCTCCTCCAAAGTGATGAACATAAACATACTCTACCCTGACCACCAATGCCACAACTGACTTCCTGTTCGATGAGTTTCATATCAGTCTCTGTTGCTGAGAAACCAAACGCAATATTTTAGCGAACATAAACTGCACACTGTGTGCAAAATGTCAGAGTCGAGGTCAGTGAGATTAATGTGCGTCTCACATCAAAAACAACACACAGAGATGCACATAAACACAGGCATGCTATTGTTGTGCCATCCTTGGCGCCGCTGGGTGCCTATGTCAGCGTGCAGTGTTTTCAAGTCAATTGCAACAGACCTCCATTTGGGTCTTGTGAAAGAAATTCTCATTTTGTCACAACAGAGCTTGGGGTAGAGCAACACTGCACAGAAAAAAAAAAAACCTTGGTGCTTTTAGGTTTCAGAGGTTTTGCACAAAAACTAATCACACAGTATATCACCCTCAAAGGGCGGAGCTCACTGCAAACTTATTCTGTGATAATCCAACAGATTTACTAGATTACCACTAGTAAATCTAGATATTAGACTAACATTTTTAAAGGTGTACAGGTTTGAATCTGATGCATACTAGTAAAGGAAGCACTGAAAAGCAATGTGGTCAATCTTTGGTAATGAAATCAGGTTATGAAATGTCCCTTTGCTTATTATCATAATTGGACATTGGGTAATATGGGACACATAGTCTGATCTGTATATTTCACAAATCACAATTGGCTTTATCATATTCTAGATGGTTTGCTGCTGTGAAGTCTAATTTGTTGGTCTGAAGTATTAGAGTGAAAATCACAGTAAAATGCGGAATTCAGACATGCAAAAAATACTGTTACTGAATAAATACTGTGCACTGGCTACATGCTTGACAATGATTTCATTTATTATTTATTTTCATCATTTTAAATATAATGAATAGGGCCTAATTGTGCAATTCCTTAACTACATTAACTCAGTATTATTATGCATAAATGTATTTTATAAAATGTTTAATTTGGGCTATTTGCCATATAAACCCATTAAATAACTATATAAATAAATAACTGTCATTAAGGCACATTATTAGGGAAGACAGGGTTATTATAATTGTACATTTAGCACTAAATTATTATAAAAATAACTTGCAGAAATATATTTCAAATATCAATTAATAGATATGGAAACTTTATATTTTTTATTATTTTAAAGACTGATAAATGATGCCGCCTCTGACAATTTATGAAAAGAGTGTAAATGTAAAATAAGAAAAAAATAATAATTCGTAAAGGTGGACACACATATAGTACTCCTATTATATGATCGAAATGACTACTAAGAGAAAAAAATTGTACAAAAATTTCCTGTTTGTTTGGTTTTAAAGCCACCATTTTTATATTTTCTGTTTGTTTCTTCTTCTGATGTTCTTTTTCTCATTTAACAGTATGCAAACCAACCCCACAACCTGGGGATGGTGAACACAACTTCAGTCACGAACGAAAGTTAGAAAATATTTTTACACTTATGTTTTGTAGTGTCTGTTTTTAACCCAAGAGTCCCCCCCCTCCACATGGTTGAGTGATTCTACTGCTTGTTTTGCCAGAGATAATCAAGAAAGAATGAAAAATGTGCCAACCAACCCCGGTCTCACCGATCACTGAGATAATGTGCAATCTTTCGTATTGTTTGTGGCTCATTGACTCTGATAAAACTGCAGTCACTGTATTCTAAACAAAATGGGCCTACAGCTTTGATTCTTAACCGCAGGAACTGACACGACTGAGGGAATAAATCCCTATAAAATAAATTATTTTTTCGTTTGTTCGTTCAATTACTCATATATTGCTAAATTATTCGTTACTACCCGAATTTGCCAATATAATAAAAATAAATTGCAAATGATAAAGTGCCTATATAAATTAATGTACTATAATTGAATCAATATTATCATTTTAATATAAATAGTAATAACACCAGTAATAATAATGTCAATTACTACATTTTTATATTTATAATCAGACTATAATTTCTAATGTCATATTATAATGTTAATTTTAAAGATGGCCTATATTAAAAGCTTTAACGCACTGAGAATTCGCTAATGAATCCTATTCGAGCTAGAACTTTCACAGTTATGATGTTAGTCATGTTCAGTTTGCGAGAGTGAAGGAAAGCAGAAGTTGACGTTAAGGCATGCTGATTTTGCAAAGAGACACGCAGCTGCGCTCTGAGCTGCAAAAACACTTTGTGGTTTTCACAAGTTTTAATCGGCAACATCTTGCAAGGGGAGATGGGGGCGCTTCTCTGAGGAGAATCTGCATTAACAGGACGTGGAGACGCAGCACGTTCGAATTGGCGTCAGTTTATTGTCCGGCTAATTTAATTGAAATGTAGAACAATGCATTGGCATCGCACATCTATCGAATCAATTTTGTTTTGTCAGTCTTTGTTGCCTTTTTTTTTTTTCGAGGAGGGACTGCGGAAGTGTGTGCGGAAAGTCTGAGGTTTGAGACAGGAAGCCTGCTCAGCTCTGATAACGACACCTGACAAGCGCCCAGCACTTTGCTATAAATTATTCCTTAAAGAACTAAATCAGGCATGGAATAACTACAAACACGAAACACAGGAATGCAACAGGCTACCCCTCTGCTCTAGTTTACAGAGGGGATGTATAGGGATCATTGCGTGAAAGGACAAGATGAACCAACACAGTTTTTGCAGAAGGAAGCCTGCTCAGCTCTGATAACGACACCTGACAAGCGCCCAGCACTTTGCTATAAATTATTCCTTAAAGAACTAAATCAGGCATGGAATAACTACAAACACGAAACACAGGAATGCAACAGGCTACCCCTCTGCTCTAGTTTACAGAGGGGATGTATAGGGATCATTGCGTGAAAGGACAAGATGAACCAACACAGTTTTTGCAGAATTAACAATTAAAAACAACTCCAATGCGTCACATTCAAAGTTGTTAACCAAATAAAAAAATTAACATAGTGAGAAATTAGAATAGGCCTGTAGCCTATTTGAGAAATATTATTTTCACACGTTGAAGACCATGTCTATTTAAAAAAATATATAGTGGCTGTTTGGATACAGAAGAAAATATGGATAGCCTACACTTTATTTTAAGGTGTCCTTGTTACAGTGTAATTACACATTTAAATACTGGATAATACTAGCCTAATTAACTATGTCCTTACTATATGGCTTGGCTTAGAGTTACGTGCATGTAATTATGCATAATTTATTGTTATTATAGCTAATAGTAAGTACATGTAACGTAACAAGGACACCTTAAAATAAAGTGTTAGCTAAAATATTTATGTAAATAATACAAACATAAGACAACAACTAGCAAACAGTACGCAGTTGACGACAGTAGCCTATTTAAATATCATCGAAATGAATTTCAGTACGCAGATAATGACTGGGATTTTAGCGATGTTACAATCATTTTATGATTAGCCCCTGTGTTTGTTTCGTTTTGTTTTGAATGAATACAGTTTAAGCTCCCTAAATTAATCGAGGTTCTAGAATAACTAATTAACCTACCACTCGCGTAGCTAATCTTCAAAATAATAATCAACATTATGTAGCTTTACTGGACAATTTTCAGCACGAATAAAAGACAATGTATTAATAATAATATTAACTGTTGCTTGCCACCATTTTCTGCCATGACATGTTACCATCCAAATAAAACTAAAATTCAGCATATGCCGTTTATCACCGTTGATATGCATTAATATAGCCTATTAGTTCTTGCAAAGTGCCATGTCAGATTTAACCAGTCGAAAGTATACAAAAAAAAAAAATACTAGACGTTTTCGTTTTGTGCTTTTTAAAGTCTCCACAGTAGGCTATACCTTGTTGTTGGCGCCATAAAGCCACCTGCCTCGAGAGCGCCGCGCCATAATTGTGCCATATGTGAAATTCGGTACATTGTTTTTCAGTTTGCATTTGCGTGCGTTTTCGTCGTTCTTAAGATGCAGTAGAAAGTAGGTTAGCTACATGTACTTAGCTAACTTGGATGGGTCATTAAATATGCCATTTTGCATCCTAGAACGTAACTGTTAAAAAAAATTAAAACAAATGGAATAACAAATTTGTGCATATACCCTCTCTCGCGCGCTGTGGACACCATTTCGTTTTTTATCTGAGTCTAAATGTTGTAGTGGTTTCTTGTGTTATTAAAGAGCCGACATTCAACCACGAACGGGAAGGAATAGGAAATTTTGTACAAGAAGGAAAGAGTGGGGACCTGCATCACCGCCTTGCCTCTCTCACCAGTAGTCGCGCTAACCGTGTGGGTGGTTGCGCACTCGCTACTCATTTTCAGAACAGACAATAAACCAGATCAAACGCCTACCTTAATAGTACAGTCCATTGCAGATTTCTGTGGAGTTCATGAAGAAAAAACTTTGGTAAACTTAAGCTATGTAAACCCAGGTACTTTGTTAACCCAGCTGAAACGCATCGACTTGTGTGCACAGGCGCATTTAGTCGTCGACGCAAACCATACTATTTTCGCTTAGACCATAACCGGATGGCAACGGTTTTTTTCTTCTTCTTTTTTTCTTTTGAGCTCTCCTTTCTAAAATTGGGAAGTGAAGTCACACAAAAGCATCTAGCTCTGTTCCTTATTGGTGAACTCTTATTGCGCTAACTCCTCGGAATATTTGTTAAGCCAAAACCTCCTGTTTAAAATTCTCTGATTATAATGAGATTTTGCAATCAGTTACAAAGTTATTTAACTAATTTATTCAAATCTGAACTCTTTCCATTTAAGAACAATATAGAACAATTAAAAAAAAAAAATTCTTTATTTGCGGTGAAAATCTATAAACGAAGATCTGCAACCTTGATTTGTAAGCTACGTGTGAACATCTTACCTATCTTTGTTTTTAACCACTTATGGTAGGCTATTGCACTTTTATGGTGGTCCTATATTTTTTTTCACCCTTTTCATTGTTTTTTTTTTATTAGCATTTAAGACTAAGAACATAACAGGCATTAATACATACGTTTTATGTTATTTACCTTGATTATAGATAGACATTTTACCTTATCTTGAAACATACAAAATTTAAAAAACATGCAGGAAATGACGCCTTAAGTTAGAATTCTCAAAGCACAAGCTAATGAAACACCGTATCCTAAATCAACAGCTGCATAAAAACTCTTCAAAACTCTCGGAACTGAAGAGAGTCCGTTGCGTTATGCACATATATATAACTATAGTTTGTGTACCATGTGACCTTATTTAAGAATAAAAGCAGATGATTCATAGAGTGTCCAGTCCGTAAACATTACTTAAGTTTAATCATTAAACTTAAATATTCTGAAAAAGTAACACGAAATAGATGTTAGTGTTTAAATGTTTTATACTACAAAAATATAAGTATTTTTTAACATCTCTTCATGTTGAATTTGGAGACAGGGCGTGCGCGTGTGGAGGTGCCATGGGAATTTGACACTGATTGTATCCTCTTCAGTGAGCGGGCTCCTTCAATCACGACTCAAGCCGTGCTCGATTTGGCAACTTACTTTTCCAGATGTATTTTTTCTGCGCGCCGGAGGAAAATGGCCTGAGGTGTTTGTTTATACAAGACCCTTGGGTTGGTCTTATCTATCCAAAGCACTCACGCCGTGATTTCAGGCCTCCTCGTCTCGGAATTTTACAGGCCATTGTTCTCTTGAATGGCTTTTAAAGATACGAACTCCTCATTAAAGTCAAAATTGCTGGTTCTGATTGATCATATTTCTAACTTCCAGTTAGAACATTTCTCCTCTCGTCACTTTATAAGAATGTATTTAGAGCGGTAAGTGATTAGCATTAACCCCAACAAATTAGCATGAATTTTTTTACTGCAAGGCCTATAGGTGTAGTCATTTATTAATGTCATTTATTCAGACATGGACTTAATGTAGTTCAGATGTAGCCTATAATTTATATTCTTACGTATTTCGTTTCGTTGTAAAAAAAAAAACAACAACACCAAAACGAAAACGTTGTTGTAGGCTAGTCTACTTTCCTATTTTATAAGCTTGCAAAATATGACCTGTCACATCATCATTATAATAATGTTAGTAATTGTTTTATTAGACTTATTAGGACTAGCCAAAAGGTTTGGTTTTAAAATTTATTACGAGTCTGAAACACTTTAGAATTTTTAGTAATAGACCTCATTCATGGTATATCCCATTTTTAATTTATGAATGAAAACGAGGCTTTTGTACTGATTGTCAGATGTCACATTTTGACCACGTTTCGCAGAGTTCCTTGTCACCAAATGCTGTTTTGGATATATTTCAATGTTATTTCCAGAGTTTCTTGTCACCAAGAAGCTAAATGATCAACACATGCAGAGCACCAAAAGTAAAGGTTCCAAATGGGAGCCCCCCCCCCAAAAAAAATCGTTCAGTCAACCGTTCTAAAAAAGAACCATTTTTAGTGTGAAGAACATTTGAATAATCTAAAGAACCGTTTTCCACTATAAATATGCTTTCGCGCAATAGAAACGTTTCATAGATATTAAAGGTTCTTCATGGAACATAGATTCGAATAGTATTTATTTTTGGAAGAAGGCCTAAACAGTAGGCCCAATTGAACGGACTGTAATTTAATTTACGACAACTCGAAAGATTCATAGACCTATCGTCTTTCGAGATTGTTTAAGCCTTTTAATCTTCCATCGAATCAAAACATTTAGGTCAAACGGTCTCGTGTTCGAGAAAAAAAAATCTGAAGGGACGTGTCTGTCAAACCTGTTTAGTGATGTTTTTTCTACACCCCATGGACACCTTTTCTGTGAATGGAAGGGTAACAAATCTGTGGTCGTGACTCCTGTCTGACGTCACGAGGAGTAAAAGGAGGGAACCGCAGTCACGACGCATTCCTTCACGAGACGCGCGGACACGCCCCATCGCGCACGGCCTCTTTATAACGGTCCTGAGGCAAGCAGAAAACGGTCAACAGAGCTGTAAAGCAGAGATTGACGCTGTAGCAAATCCTTGATATCTGGAATAAGGACTCTGAGAGAACTTTATGGTAAGGTTTTCTATTCAGTAAGATTTTAATCTGTCATTTGCGATCTGAGATTTCTAATCAGTATTATCAGTGTTTGAATCACTGGCCGCCATTGAAAATAATGGACTGTTTTACACACACGGATATGTTTAATAAATTGTACTACAGGGTGTGATAATTAGACTGTTTTTAATGGAATAATTAGGCTGACAAAAACTAACCCAATTAAAAGGATATTTTAAATTAGGGTAATTATCTAAATTATGCTGTTTTTCCTTCAGATATGGAAATGTATCAAGCTGGATTTTACACAGAAGACTTCAGAACTCAGGAGGTTCCTGGTGGATTTGACTTCAGCTCATATGGTAATATCTTATTTCAACACGTTTTTCGCCGAACAGCGTTTAAAAATGAAAATCTTCAGTTATCTCTCTCAGTATATAAATGATAACATCAAAGTCCACATTTGAAATTATCACATTCAATTTGCCCTCAAGGGAAAAATCTGTCCGATTTTGTGGGATTTAGTATTTCTCCAGCTTTGTTTCCTGAATGTCCGTGCAAAACATTTCCGTTGTCCTTGAGCTGCAAAGCCAGCATTGCAACACCCCTGTCAAAACCCTAAAAATCAGACCTTGACATCTTGTTTGTGTGCACTAATTCAAAGCTCATCAGGAAAAGGGGATGTCAGGCTATGCATGCTCTGAGATTTAGGAATGTCCAAACCAGGGATGTTGAAAAAAAGGGGTGGTCGGGTTAAAGATACACCCGTTTTTTTTTTCTGCTCCCTCCCTCTTCCTAATCCTTTCCTCCAGACTTCCTCCTCAAACAGATTTAGCACCCCCTCTCCTACACCCTTCTTCATCACTCTGTCACGGCCCCTTTACAAGTGTTTCCTTTAATTTCCAGCACAGTTCAGACTAGGTGTAGAAAACTTTACATCCATTGATCCATTGTTCATTCTAGAATACACCGTTTCTCCTGGCTCTCATTCATTTTACATATTTGATAATGTACCTCCAGACTGCAGTGGTGAAGACCTGTCCTTTTTATTAGACAGCAAAGGACCTGCCCAACAACAGTATCCAGAAACATATTCAGAGCCCCAGAAGGAGCATTTGCACAGTTCTAAAGGTAACCATCTCATGATGTACATATTCCTATCCATTATATTAAATCACAATGCAGACAAGTACTTTAATGATTACAAACATTTTTTGTGTGTGTTTTTAATTAATAGGTCATACTCTTGCAGTCAGCTCCACTGACTCTGGACTCTTTAATCTGGACTCCTTTCCTGAGTTTAGCTGTTGGGCATCCTATACTAATAGTAAGTGTCATATGACACCACTCAATTTTTTCCCTTCTACTTAAAATGTTCGAAATCCTTTTTTAAGTGACATGACCTCATACGATGCAATTTCTCCAAAGTTCCAGAAGGAATGGTAGCAGACAGGCAGCAGGTTGGCTTTCAGGAAACAAATCAAACCTACCAGAACCTTGTCCCTCTATGCACTCCAGCACAAAGCAGTCCATTTAGCCCAGGGATGGACACCAGCAGCCATTACCAACCTGGGAAAGGTCCAAATCACAGAGGTGCATCCGGTACCGTCAATCTGGACCATCTGGGTAGGCATTTTATTAGACACATAGGCTTGTGAATAAATATGCATGCTATATATATATATATATATATATACACATATATATACTTTTTTTAAATTATATAATTTTTACATATATAATTTTTTTAAAGGACATTCTTTAATGTTTAATATATTGTCAATATTAACTCATGTCTTTCTTGTGTAGGTGATACTGAGAGAACATATGTCTTGTATGAGGCAGAGCAGCAGAGCAGGCCTTCATATTGGTCTGATTATCCTTCACCCAGTTACTGCACTTCCATGCTTGGACAGCCAGCATCCTCTTCATCACCTCCAGTTACTAAATCCTCGGAGCAGTTCTGTCCCCGTGTGGCCAAAAGGCGTAACGCACCATCTCAAAGATCAGACAGAGAGGGGGAAATGACACTCATGTCTGCCTATCCAGGTGAGGCATTGTTACAGGAGCTCTTAAAGGATAAATATTTATCATAACAGAGAGTGAGAATCATTTGTTCTTGTCGAGATATATAATTCAATATTGTTTTTGCCCATAGGATCCGGACCCATCCAGCTTTGGCAGTTTCTTCTAGAACTTCTGTTGGATTCTGCTTGCCACACGTTTATTAGCTGGACTGGAGATGGCTGGGAGTTTAAAATGTCCGATCCTGCAGAGGTAAGATTCATAGTTCAACTAAAACACAAAAATACATACAAACATTGTAAGCAAAAGGGCATTTGTTATCTTTACATCTGGCATTTTCACATTCTCTCGGTTGTTCTGAAGTGGTTTTACTGGTTGGTTTAAGATACTTACCGTTTCCCTTGTGTCCTCCAGGTGGCGAAGAGGTGGGGCCAGTGTAAGAACAAGCCAAAGATGAACTATGAGAAGTTGAGTCGTGGCCTGCGCTACTACTACCACAAAAACATAATTCACAAGACAGCGGGGAAGCGTTACGTCTACCGCTTCGTTTGTGACGTGCAAGGAATGATTGGAAAAACAGCACACGAGGTCTTTGCAAGTCTAAACATCTCACCGTCAAATGGCGCATCTCCACAGTCTGCAGTAAACACAGCCAGATCAGAGGAAACCACAGAGTCCTGGGCACATTAGAGAAGAATGTTTTCAAATGCCCGTGACAATCTAAATGAACTGTAAAACATCAGAAGTCATGCCCTGAAAATAGTAAGGACAGAGGAAAGATTGAAGTTCCATTCAAAGATATGTACTTTAAACTGATTTTGTCTTCTGAACGAGTTGATTTTCAACAATGGATCTGAAATCAGCCATCAAACGCAGTTAGGTGCCTTTAGAAAACATTGTTAGCTACCTCTTTTGACATTGAAACACTAATCTTGTAAATGTTTTTTTTTCTTAAGTAAACTGATGTTTTGACATCAGATTGTGCATTCTTGTAAATAAATTGTTACGGTATACACCTTTTTACAAAATGTCGTTACTCGGTCTCAAGTTTATTTATACACTGTTATTACAGATGGGTTAAATGTTTAAAAGTTTGCTACCCTGAGATCCAACGAAAACTATATGGATTGTGAGATTCTAAAAGGCGCAAGTCACCTACAGATGGAGTGTGCTTGAGTAAGTAGTTATGGTTATCGACTTGTTCATTGCTCAGGAAAAAAAGAAACAAACATGCAGGCGAGGCCACACTGAGATCACAGGGGGCGTATGCATGTACAAGCCTCTGTGAAAACCTGAAAACAGCCACTGGAAGCGCACGAAACGTCTGAGCAATCATGGCGAAAAGTACTAAGGAGCATCTCGAGGATACTTTTAATGATCTAGGGACGGACGACCTAAAGAGCTTTAAAAACAAACTGTGCGATCGAAAGAAAGGAGCGGGAATCCGAAAAGCTCAACTCCAAAAAGTTGCCGACGCTATAGATCTCGCCGATTTAATGGTGCGCACTTTCACATCGACTGGTGCAGTTCCTGTAGCAATTGAAATTTTAGAGGCTATTGGCTGTAATGAACCAGCGGCGGAACTCAAAGAGAACGCAGGACACGGTGAGTAAACTATAGTAAAAGATGACAAATACGAAACTGAATGTAGAAGGAAGACATAATCAGTAATTTAAAAAAAATCAATTCTTTCCCAAATTAATTGTCATTAATTGTCGGCGAGGATATTAGGGCCGACATCGTGTCGTGTAGAAACAGCATAACTAGTTAGCTACCTTTCGAGTCGGTCTTGGCGGATTTGAACTTGTGGTTCAGTCAGATTCCTTCAAAAACAGCTTCGTTTCGTTCCGGTATAGCCTATTTATTTTAAACGCATTAGCACATTTAAAAAGTGTGTTATTGTTGAGTTCCTACAAAAGTTTCACGTACTTCTGATATGGGGACTTGTAGATTAGTCTCGGGTTTCAGGTTGGAATGTCAAAACATAAGGGTGAAAAATATTATATATTAAAATGGGATTACTGGTATGCTCATGACCTGTGTTCTGTTTTCTAGGTTTACCTGTGGCTCAGTCACGTGGGGATGTAGTAGACCATGGAGCAAGTCAGGGTCTGAAGGTTGAGCTTGCTCTGTCAGATGATTGGCATGAACAATTGCATGTTGTTTTATGCAGCCAGCAATTTAAAAACCAAATTATAAGAGAAAATGGACAGGAGGCAAGTATTCGTCAAATTTCAAGCATTCATCATTTTTGTTAATAGCTAATACACATTAATAGTCTTCCCAATGCATTAATGACAGTTGCTCTAGTCTGCTATTGAATTGGTTTCTGCATTAACGCCTCTTGGTTGTTTTTCTTAGATTTACGAAGTAAAAGAAAAGTATGTAAGAAAACGTCTTGCCCTGCTTATCAACAACATCGATTTTGACGATAAGGCTATGACAAGAAGAGGGGCAGACAGAGATGAACAAAACATGGAATGGCTGTTAAAGGAGCTGGATTATCAAGTTGTCAAGTACAGGAATCTCTCTGCAAAGGTGCGTAACTCTGGTCTTATGAAATTAGTGGAGAAAAGTATTCAGATGATGCATACAGCTTTTAATTGAAAACCTTGTCTTGATTGTTTTAATTGAGTTTATTTGATTGGCAGGACATGGAGAAAGCAGTCATGGATTTTGCTCGACGTGAAGAACATGCACATTCAGACAGCACCTTTGTGGTTATAATGTCCCACGGCAAAAGGGATGCCATATTGGGTGTCCATTATACAGCATCCAATCCCTCTGATACCTTCCCGGTTGATAATGTCTACCGCTGTCTGAACACTGAGAAATGTCCAGGTCTGCGAGATAAACCAAAGGTTATTCTCCTCCAAGCCTGCAGGGGAGGTACGAATAAAATACAATTGTTAGTTGTTTTTTTCTATTTGAGTTCTCAGGACATAATAACTACACCTCATCTGTGATTGTATAAAGTCCTGCTGAACAAGGCTTACACATTCTTATCCAAATATCTACTCAGGGGACAGTGGACGCTTGTGGGCCAGTGACGGCGAGCCTGATGAGCCAGTGGAAATAGAGGGCGATGACTTTGTGCACAAAGAGAAAGACTTCATTTCTCTGATGTCCTGCACCCCGGGTAAAAAAAATCCTGTATTTGTCTGTGCATTCAGGCTAGATTAGAATTAGAAGATGAATAAAAACGTTTTTAAATGGAGGGTATCATGACCAACCAAAAAAAAAAATCTTGCACAGTCCACTTATTTGTAAATAAGTTTCACCAAAACATATTTTCCAAAGTAGCTTATTCAATGTCAGTTTCATTATTGTTTAAAAGACTAAAAGCACCTAATTCCACTATTGAAATTTCTCTGCAGACACCAAATCTTACAGGCATGTTGAGAATGGAACATTTTATGTCCAAAACGTAGTGGATGTGTTAATGAAACATGCACATAAGGATCACATTGAGGAATTGTTCAGAAAGGTAAATCAGACGCTGCTGCAAGAAGTCACCTGTGTGACTTATGTTTCTTTCAAAAGTATTTCTCATAACCTTCAGGACTTTGGTTTCTTGTCACTGATGTTTATGATGTTCTCTTTAGGTTATTCAACGCTTTGAAAGCACAGAAATGATGGGGAGCTACAAGCAAATGGCATGTAAAGACAGAGCGTCGCTGCCAAAGTTGTTCTACCTGTTCCCCGGACTCTGATATTCAAGCTGTACATGTTTTTGACTCCTCATCTGGGAATTTTATAAATCCTCATGCGCCTTTAATCTCCAATGTAGCCTAAACAGTTTGAAAAACGTTCTTTGAAAAAAAAAAAAGTAAATGTAATTTTTAGTAATTGTTTCCAAATTAATTGATGGCTTAGATGTATTTCCTCTGCCAAGAAACTACTCTGTTCTGATACATTAAATTCCTGTCTTGTCCTGTCTTGTTTTTTTGTTGCGTGTTATACAAAACCACAGACCTTAAAACGCCACCGGCATAAATGACAACACACCCTCTAAAAATTTGAATATTAAGTGTTGAGTGACAAAAGGGATAGTTGCTAATGTTCTTCCTTTTTTTTAACAGCTACAGCTATAATGAAGTATTTGCATTGGATAATAATAGTAATGAGAGTACAGGTGCATTTTCGAAGGAAAACATTTTTATTAGATGGGCCTATTACAGTACCTTGAAAACCTACAACCAGTTTTCTTACGATGCACCGTCTTACAAAAAAAAATGCTGTCTGTGAAGTGTTTGACTGACTCAGGATTGAGGAAGTAAAACTGACTTTTATGTTCTTCCTTTTTTTTAACAGCTACAGCTATAATGAAGTATTTGCATTGGATAATAATAGTAATGAGAGTACAGGTGCACTTTCGAAGGAAAACATTTTTTCCATTATAGCCTGAACAGTTTGAAAAACGTTCTTTGAAAAAAAAAAAACAAGAAAGTAAATGTAATTTTTAGTAATTGTTTCCAAATTAATTGATAACTTAGATGTATTTCCTCTGCCAAGAAAATACTCTGTTCTGATACATAAAATTCCTGTCTTGTCCAAACATGTTTTTTTGTTATGTGTTATACAAAACCACAGACCTTAAAACGCCTCCGGCATAAATTACAACACACCCTCTAAAAATTTGAATATTATGTGTTGAGTGACAAAAGGGATAGTTGCTAATGTTCTTACTTTTTTTAACAGCTACAGCTGTAATGAAGTATTTGCATTGGATAATAATAGTAATGAGAGTACAGGTGCATTTTCGAAGGAAAACATTTTTATTAGATGGGCCTATTACAGTACCTTGAAAACCTACAACCAGTTTTCTTACGATGCACCGTCTTACAAAAAAAAATGCTGTCTGTGAAGTGTTTGACTGACTCAGGATTGAGGAAGTAAAACTGACCTTTTTTTCCAACTAACAATGTGTGAAACCAGCAGCGATTTCAGGAGATCACGTGAGCTCCACAGCACCTTGTACAAGAGGAATCTATAAGGATGTCTGTGTGCATGTCATTTTCATTGTTTCATTGAATCATATTTCTGGGTTTGTTTGTTCATTTATTTATTTTTTTAGGATCATAAGAACTGCGGGAAAGGAGATGCAGGTGCCTCCTGTATTCCTGCAAAGTATCATGACTTTCTCTGAGGTAGCCTACAATCAGGGCCGGTGTAGTGCCGAAATTTGCACCCTGCCAGATTACCCAGTCAACAATTTGATCTCACAGTGATGTCACCATGAGCTCACACGATTCTCATGGTGTGGTCACAATGTGTGTGTCACAGTGAGCTATACTCACACCGTGAGGATCACAGTATGAGGATCGTGTGAACTCATAATGATCTCATATATTACTCACACCGTGAGGATCACAGTATGAGGATCATTTGAGTTCATAATGAGCTCATGTATTACTCACACCATGAGGATCACAGTATGAGGATCGTGTGATGTCACAATGATCATGGCATGATCTCACGTGTTGACTGGGTATGCATCCCCGAGTATTGGTAGGTTTAGGGTTAGGTGTGGGGGAGGGGTTAGGATTAGGGGTGGGGTTGGGATTAGGCAATCAGGTAGCGATTTCAATGAGGGGGTGCATAATCTGGCAGGGGTGCAGAATTCGGCACAACACCGGATTAATGTAAGGGCTATGCGGGGCTGAAGCACCAGGGCCCGCGGATTGAGGATTGACGTAATTGGCTGTGGAGTAAAGGAAAATTAGACCTAGAATTGATTGGCCATCAGGAGCACCCGAGCTTTTCCCGGTGTGCCAATTGCAGAAATCTCACCACGCCCCCACATATTAGTGTCTGCACTATTTCAGTCCAAAAGATATGAGCAATAAAAAAATGTATTTGTAATACTGTTTTACACTAGAGTTGTGGTAGCCTATCTCGGCTTTACTGCAGCGCATGGGAAACAAACACTAAAAGCCAAGTGATGAAATGGCACTAAGTTACCTGATTAAACCGCGCAGCGCTCGAGAACTGCTGGACCACACCGGAACGGTGTCTCTAATACAGCTACGACTGTAGCTCGACACTTTCGCCGCTCTATTGAAGTGATAATAAGCAGTGCTTGCCCATTTGAATTCCACACACGACACTTATATTTGAACCAGAGGGTGCTACCCCAATACTTAAAATGCTACTATTTCATTTTCTTTGTTTAATCGTACTGAAAGAAGCGTTTATTTTAGCCTCGAACTCAAGGATGCGACGCGTCTGGTGTTGCGCCACACGTTAATTTTCTTACAGAGTGAAAAACATCGCAGTGCAGAGAGGACACAGACAGACAACGAGCTGACACGACAGAGCAGGTCACTTTTGATAATAGGAAACAAAGTCTCAGCATTCAAATTCTGTTAGCTTTATTAAGAATTTCAAACGACAAATACAGTTTTGGCGCTCTTTATTGGCGTGACGGTTAACATGCGCGCTGCCGCTATGCCAGTTCAAGCGAGGCAGGAGTGCATTATATAATTAGCATGAAATAAACATTGAATGCACATCAGATTCATGTTGAAAGATACACTACAACTTAATGTATAGTGTCTCATGTAATCACTCAATGAGTCTTTCAACCGCGGAAAGACAGCAGCTTGAAAACACTGTCACATAACCTCAGAAAAGCCATTCAATGTCCATAAACTAGCGAGAAAAATGTACACTAGAGAGGAGAATTTTGCAAACATTACATTTAGGCTGTATATTTACTCATAATTGCTATTTTTATTATAATCAATAAAAATGTATAGATATAACGTTATTATAAAAAATGGTCTAATATGAACTTACATTAGGCTATATGAACCAGTCGTCTGAACCAGTGTTCTTACATAATATGAACTATACAAATCAATTGTTACTTTTAACCTGAACAATAGGGTTCCCTGTATAGTTTAGTTTAGAAAATTTGAGTACATAAAACAGTTGAGTACCATTTTTTTCAGGATTATTTTAATGAATAAAACGATCCAAAGATCTGCATTTATCTGAAATAAAAAGGTTTTGTAAGATTATACACTATACCATTTAAAAGTGAAACATTTATGGGGGACTGTATGGGCCAGATGGGCTGAATTTAAACACCAGTCCAGCCCTGATGATTCTCCTCTTCTAGGGCCAGAAAAAAGACCTTCTAATAATAAAACTATTTAAACTAAACTCCTTAAGGGAGCTGTATATGCTCAAAAGTTGTTGCTTTGAATTCATATATCTGGTGTTAATGTATTTATTATTTTAATGTGTTGTAGCCTGGAATATTTATGTGCATAAACATTGTATCTCTGTGTGTTGGAGATTTGATAAAAAAATAATACAAAAAACCCAGAATTATTCCTGTTGTAGAAAACGTTGTGGCAGATAGGCTACTATGAAGGGGGCCCTTGGGTTTGCTATAGCCCCAGGGCCCTATGTGTTCTTAATCCGGGCCTGCCTACAATTACAAGTTGAGTCAGGATGCCGGAGTGCTATATATAGTTGATGACATCCTTCAAATTAACAGGGACTGCAGCTTCTATACTGATCATTTCTATACTAGTGAAGTCACATAATTAAATAGAGCATAGTATACATTACCAAAAAAATAGAGCATGCAAGTAGTGCGTGTACTGGATTAGAAAACTGTAGATAAAACATACCTCCAAAACAAAATAACGTGGGTTGTGCCTCTAATTCTTTATAGAAAAGCAACTGAACACCAAAGTAGCCTACACTTTCTTGTATCCTATTTACAAGGAAGTGGCCTATATAGGGCGGGAAATGTTTAGAGCAAGTCTAAAGACACACCTAGGCCTACTGTACGCATAGGAGCTGTGTTTGGCAGCAGTTCCTCCTCCTCCTCAACAGCTTGTAGAAGAGGCACGACACTTTTAACGAACTAAGGAACTATGGCGAAATCTAATAAGGATCACCTGCAAGATATTTTTGATGATCTTGGTGCGGAAGATCAGAGAAAGTTTAAAAGCAAATTGTGCGACCGGAAGACAGAGCCGCGCGTACGACGAGCTGCAGTCGAAAAGGTTGTGGATTCTATAGATCTCGCCAATTTAATGGTGACCGCTTTCACGACGACTGGTGCTGTTCCTGTAACAATCGAGATTTTACAGGCTATTGGCTGTAATGAACCAGCGCAGGATCTCATCAAAAACACAGGACAATGTAAGGAAACTATTATAAAAGAATGCAAATACAAAACTAAATTCTCAAAGAATAAAGTATTAGGTAAAAGTTCTCTTTCGCTCTAGTGAATGGTGTTTAGCTGGGTTAATTGTTGTATTAAAAAAAAAAAAAAAAAGAAGTTATGTTACGTTTTAATGATTGCAAATAGTTGGGAACCGAGAACCAGTTCGTAAATCGTAAAGGATTTTAATGTGAAATGCTTTTTTTTTTTTGCAAATAATTATTCCTCAACGTACTAGGCTAAATCAGAATTCTTTTCGATTCCTATTTCTAATTGTACTCCTGAGTTGACTCACTTTCAGTTTCCTTTTACGTCTGTGTAAATAGGCTAGCCATTTGATTGCAATCGTTTTAAAAGGTGATCAATAATTTTAAGCACAGGGGAAGGCGAGTTAGATTAATCGGTAATAGTAGTAATAATAATTAGCTGTATTCTTAATTAATAACCTACTCCATATATATAGTTTTCTGTGCACATGTGTTTGAATGTGCAACGTGGAGATTTACTGTAAGGGCAACATTAACTTAATCTTGTTTTTCACCAGGCCCAAGCGCTCCATCTACTGGTGAGTAAGTGTAACTGTTTTTGAACGGCATTTATTTGGAAAAAAAGTTTCAAATCACTTCACTGTTTGGTGAACAGTGCGTTCATTTAAAACCCAATAAAAAGATCACAATACAGTAGCACTGATTAACATCCTCACATAATTCTCACATAATTAAATAGAGCATAGTATACATTACCAAAAAAATAGAGCATGCAAGTAGTGCGTGTACTGGATTAGAAAACTGTAGATAAAACATACCTCCAAAACAAAATAACGTGGAGATTTACTGTAAGGGCAACATTAACTTAATCTTGTTTTTCAGCAGCTCCACATGTTCCTTCACCAGCCCCAGGCCCAAGCGCTTCATCTACTGGTGAGTAAGTGTAACTGTTTTTGAACGACATTTACTGTATTTGGAAAAAAAGTTTCAAATCTCTTCACTGTTTGGAAGACGAAATGAGAGCGTTCATTTAAAACCCAATAAAAAGATCACAATACATTAGCACTGATTAACATCCTCACAATCAAACCACATGCTTGTTCCAATCTCTATCATAGAGCACTTCATCGATAGGAATCGGGCGACGCTGATAAAACGAGTGCATAACGTAGACGGCATCCTAGATGAACTTCTTCAGATGAGAGTGATCACAGATGAGGATTACAGTAACATCCGTGCTGAGAAAACCTCAACAATCAAGATGAGAGAATTATTAATGGGCCCGATTAAATCTGCTGGCACTAGAGGGAAAGATGGCTTATACAAAGCTCTCAAGTTCATTGAGCCTTGCTTGACAGAAGAACTGGAGCATCAGTGAAAAGCCATTTAATGTTTCTATTTGCTTGTCTACTTCGTATACAGGATACATAACGAAATCAAGGAACTTCCATTTTTTAATAACAGCAAACAAATTTTGTTTAAACATTTTAACTTGCCATCATTTGAATGTTGTTTCCCCTACTTTTTTCCTTCCAAAAAGACAAACTGTCACAAAATCAGGTGCAACCAAAATCTTGCTTGCTAGCTGAAGATAATAAACACTTGTCCAATATCTTGAAAAAATTGGTCTTTGTCGACATATCTTTTTATCACCAGTCAATAAACAAGCAAATCATGAAACCAGATGTTTTTGTCTTTTCCACAAACCATTTTAGTTTCTTCAGACTGTTGTAATTCACAGTTAAAGGGATAGTTCACCCAAAAATGAAAATTCTGTCATTAATTACTAACCCTCATGTCGTTCCAAACCTGTAAGACCTTCGTTCATCTTTGAAACACAAATTAAGATATTTTTGATGAAATCTGAGAGCTTTCTGACCCTGCATAGACAGCAATGTAACTGAAAGGTTCCCAGACCCAGAAACGTAGCAAGGACATTGTTAAAATAGTCCATGTGACATCAGTGGTTCAACCGTAATTTCATGAAGCTACAAGAATACTTTTTGTGCGCATAGAAAACAAAAATAACTACTTTATTCTACAATTTTTCAATGTGTTCTGCATCGTGATACTCTCCAAAATGGCACCAGGGTGACACTGAGGAGAGCTCTCGTATTTCATCAAAAATATCTTAATTTGTGTTCTGAAGATGAAGAAGGTCTTACAGGTTTGGAACAACATGAGTAATTAATGACAGAATTTTCATTTTTGGGTGAACTATCCCTTTAAAATGTCTTTATTCAGACTCTTTATATTCCTGATTCAACTTTGCATATAATGTCTTATTAATACAATATTGTATTTGTTTTTATTGCTATGTGACTTAATCATTCTGCATTCTGCTTTAGCTTAGTCAATTCAATGCTATACTACTTTAGAAATGTCACTAGAAATATTCAGGAGTTTATATTAGCTGCAGGGGTTTATTTTGGACTAGTCCTCCTTCTAACACGAATAGTTTACCCAAAAATGAAAAATTGCTGAAAATGTACTCACCATCTAGTCATCAAGGATGTAGATGAGTTTGTTTCTTCATTAAAACAGATTTGGAGAAATTTAGCATTACATCACTTGCTCACCAGTGGATCCTCTGCAGTGAATGGGTGCCGTCAGAATGAGAGTCTAAACAGCTGATAAAAACATCACAATAATCCACAAGTAATCAACATACCTTGATGATTGTAATAAATCCATCATTGGGAAATTTGTATCTTTAAACCGGTGCTGCTGGCTAAAATACAAGTCTTCCATCTATAATATTTCTTCCTCCAGTAAAAAAGCTGTCTCATCTGAATCAGGAGAAAAATATGCAAAGATTAAGCACTGTTTACAAGTGAAAAACAGTCCAAAACAGTTGCTGGATTTTGATGTGAGAGGGCAACAGGGAATGGACTTTTTCACTGTAGGAAGCGTTATTATGGATTATGGACTCGTATTTTGGCCGGAAGCGACAGTTTAAAGTCTTAATGATGGACTTGTTTCTTACTAATTTGCAGATTTCACTTCACAAGATGTTAACTGATGGACTGGAGTTGTGTGGATTACTTGTGGATTATTGTGATGTTTTTATCAGCTGTTTAGACTCTCATTCTGACGGCACCCATTCACTGCAGAGGATCCATTGGTGAGCAAGTGATGTAATGCAAAATTTCTCCAAATCTGTTCAGATGAAGAAACAAATGTATCTACATCTTTGATGGCCTGAGGGTAGGTTTTCAGCAAATTTTCATTTTTGAATGAACTATTCCTATAATATCAAATATATTAGCAATAATTTAGTAATCCTAGTCTCTATTCACTGAAAATATTAAGCCTACTAACCAAAACTGTAGTTATTCCAAATAAATGCCATCACAAGGGTCTTTCAACTCGACGAGCCTGTAAAAACACAAGATGAAAACAGGACATTTTGAATCAAAAAGGTATAAAGTAACGTTTAATGTGTTGTGTGAATCAAACAACACAAAAGTGAGCCTTACTTGCTTTGAGAGCGTGCAGCTTTTCTGGCCTCTCGAGCTTCGTTCTCAGCGTAGATCTTCCTATAGCAGTAAATCAGCACTCCAATCATCCACAGCTGCAGAACTGCGATCAACACATACATCATGATCTCAGAAATCACTGCCGTCAGCTCAGGGTTTGCTTGGGGAGTAACAAATTCAGATATTCAGATTACATAATGAAATGCAAATTTATCACTTCTAAAAGGGTCTTAAAATGGATCTCACCATTTTCCACAACTGTGAGTTCCACCTCTTTACTTATTACCACATGTTCCTCATTCAGAGGAAGGTACAGCGTACGGTGGAAGGTACAGAGGTAAGTCCCAGTGTCATTATATGTGACATTGTGAATAAAGACGGAACCAATTTGCGCATCCTTTGTACCCATAGTTCCTTTCCACTCTAATCTTCCCTCAAAATTTTCATGAAGAATGATGGGGTTATTGTATTCATACTGAAAAATCTGAGAGGGATAGATATATTACTAGAATAAAATCAGTCTTTAAAAGCCTTTTCAACAATTACAAGTGTGAAAAGTCATATATGCATCAAGCTGATCAAACAACCTGACAACATGCTTTCCGATCCAAAGAATCACTCAACTAACATGGATAAACTCCTCAGATCCAGCTGCTTTGTAGTGCCAATCAACAATAGCAGAACCAGGCACTTCTTCTCTTCTTTTGCAAGAAATGCAACCCAACAGAAAGCCTTTGCCAGCCACAGCTTCTGTCATGGAGTCTACTTCAGCACATCCAGTTTGGCACTGTGGCACTACAATTAGACATATTGAGACAAATAGATGTACAGAATGTTTAACAAGCAAGAAAAAGAGATGTAAGATTATTATAATTCAGTTGCATTAAGCAATGAACTGGTATGGCAGTGGTCACCCAGTGTATACCAACTTTTTGGTCACACTGTGTGACCACTGGGTGATGTCTTTTGCCTCAATAAATGTATAAATCGCTGCATATTAATAGTTAGTAATAGTTCACTTAACTAGAGATGTTATTAATGCAGCTTATAAAATGACAAATAAGAATCATCTGATGACTGTACGTTAATGTTACACTCGATAATTTTACTCTAAATATATAATGTCCTCTAAATCGTTTTATCTTCTTAAATAATTTCACAGTAGCGTGTTATAACTTACCTTGAATATAAAACATGCAGAGAGCCAAAAGTGAAATCATTCCCAGTGCCATTTTCACAGTTCACACAGTTACCGATGTATTATAAATCGCTTCCTCGAAATAGCGTGTCCCACGTTTCTCTTATTATCACAGTTTCATAAACATTACTGGGCCATAACAGTCCCAGTTCTTCTTATTTTAAATCCAAAACACGTCGCATTTGCGCTCTTCAATTGATTTTCCTAAAAACATACATTTAAACACAATCCTCCGGCGTTCAATTGATTTAAAGGAATGCGTTAAAAGTTTTAAAATAATACCACGTCACTAAAACAGACCGTTTCTTGCAGCAGACTTCGACGTTTAGGAGAGTTAAGGATAGACTGTGAATCATTGTGCTTGCAACTCAACACGCAATTTGAGAAGTCAGATTCAGAGGAGCGGCATCCAGTTGCTATAAGATCACCTAATAATCACGTGGCATGCCGTTTTAACATTTATTCCCTTAACTATTGCCTATTTTATGCTTTTTAGTACTTGTACTAGAAATAATCCAATAGTATCTATTCATTTCCTTCTATTCCAGTCAACTCCTTGCTCCTTGACAGTAACTGTTTATTTATTATTAATGAATTGCTTTTGTCCCCATTGAATTCTATGGAGATCTGTGTTCAGGTATCAAAAATTCACTTTTGATTAGAATGTATTCCAATTAATACTGGGACCTATTTCAATTTTACCACATTTAGTAGATACCTGTTAATGAGACGCAACTATATAGGCCTATCTTACTTTTTTTACTTAATGACTACTCAGAATGACTACTTTATAGTCTGGTCAAGTTAAGAACTGTTTCTAACTATTGGAATAGTAAGCCCTAGAAAATAAGTACTGAATATCTTGTAGTATCTACTGAATAGTTACTGGTAAAAAAAGATACATCATTTAGTAACGATTTTAAAAATAAGTAACGGAGCCCTAGAAAATAAGTACTGAATATCTTGTAGTATCTACTGAATAGTTACTGGTAAAAAAGATACATCATTTAGTAACGATTTAAAAAATAAGTAACGATAACAGTTACTAGTTCATCTTGAGGAATTCATGTTGAAATGACTTGCCATATCAAATGAGCACAGGCTTGCTTTCCTAATGTCAAAATTCTCAGAAATCATCTTTATATTTTTAGTTAGATTTAAGGAATGAACATGATGCATTAAAAGTAAACTAGTTGTAGTGATGAGTTAATTTCAGGGGCCATACGCCAATAGTCAAGGACATTACTGAGATCCAGACCTGATCCTTCATGGTTGTGGTTAGTGCTCCTGAAAATGAATAAACAAGTTAGCTAAATGCAGTGCTATGGAAACGGGATTGTTTTTACTCAATTATAATAACATTTGCATTTTGCTTCTTCCTTAGACAGCTGCAGATGCCAACAGTGTTCTAACAACTTACAACAGCTTTTGTTTGAAATGATAAGGAAAGGAGCTCTGCTCACATTTATTAAGAATAAGTGTCAGTATTCAGTAAAAATGTGAATAGTTTTTATAATTTTGCAATATGCAGTGCTATCACAGGGAACACAAAAGAGAGTTGACATTCAAAATAGTTCTGCTTGAATTTCCACAGAATTTTACTGACAAATGAGCTTAGAGTAAATTAATGGCAGGTGCCTTTCGAAGATGCTAAAGTCTGTTCTATAGAGGATATACCTGTACAAATTTACAAGCTGCAGTATTTGATAATGTTGATAATGATTTTGTTTGTACAGTATATACCTAATACATATTGTGCATATTTTGCTAACACCTCACAATGTGTGACATCACTGAAGATAAAGTCTTATTGATTGTAATCTTCAGAAAAAAAGTCAAAATGTCTAAACCAAAGTATGACTTTGCAATTGTAGAAGTTTTCAAATGTGCACTGCTTTAAAGTTTAGTTGCTAAATTGTGTTTATGTGGTGAAACTGCTTTATTTTGCTATGGTTTATCACACAGCTTCTCTGTTTTCTTTTCAAGGCACTGACGTTCAATGTCAGTTTACTTAGTCTTGAGCACAAGGGCGTTTCATTGGACAGCAAGGTTAGCAAAATATTCCCTAATGGAAAATGATAATTCTACTATCTTAACTAATTACTAATAGATTTAAAAACAACAACAACAAAAAAACAACAACATTTGGTTCTCACATTAAATGCTTAATAAATAGGCAAAATCACATTAACTTTTTTTGTGTGTTACGTGTGTTAAGGTAAAGTATTTACACTGACACGTCATGTCATGTCAGATTGCGTCAGGGGTTTACTGAGTTGGCCTAGCTGATAAACTTCTGGAGTGAAGGTTGTTGTTTTGATCCCCCAAACGTCAGACCACCCTCCCCAAACACAAGCAGGCCGTACGCAAAGCGTCCCACCTAATTTCCTTAACGACGAGCTGGTGAACTTTTATATTTAGCACCGCTCGAGTTTCCAGATGCCCATTCAGTGCCAGCAGACGTACAGCAACACAACCCTGTGGAATCTCTCCGCTACACCAACACAACTCATAAAATCAGACGAGTCACTGGCACTAGAGAGAGAACACGTGCTGAAACCCTGTCAGAATCGAATTAAGTGGTGAGTCAAGGTTACTTCATATTTTTTAATAAACGAAACGTTCTCGCGGAACCTGATTGACAGGAAAAGCTGTAGAGACCGGAACATCTTACAGTCTGTTTACATAGCATAGTCTATACATTAAATAATAATCTATAGCCTAATCTTTCCGCATGATAACATACATAACGGTTAATATTTAACTTACAGCTCGGTGGTTTGTTGTAAATCTTCAAGTTCAAGTACGCATCTCAGGAGATTGTTTTGTTTTTATACAATTTAGAATAAAATATAATCATAAGGTAAGACTGTGAGATGAATGGCCAACAAGTCGCCTCAGTAGGCCTTATAGTCATAATAAAGTGTCTGTGTTTTTCTTTAGCCCTCTGAAAGCAAGGTGACCCTATTCTTGGCGAGAAACTGGCTGAAACGGGCAAGAAAACATCTATTCCAAACGCATCTCTCTCTCATTGCTTGATAGATTAATGGTTATTAAAAGCGTTGAAACAAGCATTCAAGGTAAGCAGCTTTATTCAATACCTACGCACACTTCACTCTTTTAGGATTTCTATTAACCAATCTAAATTTTTCAAACTGTCATTGTTGGACTCCCATATTATTAAAGTATTCCTCCTCTATTTTGAGTTTAGGTTAAACACGCTACACTCAATGTCCTGAAGAGGGCGCAGTAATCAAATAAATCAGACTGGGAAAATTTAGTGATGTAGAAATCAATTTGAGGATTATATGAACTATAGGATAGGAATGTTTAATATGTATCTACAGTGTATAATCATTTAAGCCTATACATATCTATTGGATTTTTGATGACTTGTCACTTGTCATGCTTTATGATTGCTTGGTAATACGAACTCATTAGATATTCCATATATATTCATTTTATTTCTGTAAGTTTAAGCACTTTATTGGTGTTTAAGATGAATTATTTGTGTACAGCCTTATAGTCATAATAAAGTGTCTGTGTTTTTCTTTAGCCCTCTGAAAGCAAGGTGACCCTATTCTTGGCGAGAAACTGGCTGAAACGGGCAAAAAAACATCTATTCCAAACGCATCTCTCTCTCATTGCTTGATAGATTAATGGTTATTAAAAGCGTTGAAACAAGCATTCAAGGTAAGCAGCTTTATTCAATACCTACGCACACTTCACTCTTTTAGGATTTCTATTAACCAATCTAAATTTTTCAAACTGTCATTGTTGGACTCCCATATTATTAAAGTATTCCTCCTCTATTTTGAGTTTAGGTTAAACACGCTACACTCAATGTCCTGAAGAGGGCGCAGTAATCAAATAAATCAGACTGGGAAAATTTAGTGATGTAGAAATCAATTTGAGGATTATATGAACTATAGGATAGGAATGTTTAATATGTATCTACAGTGTATAATCATTTAAGCCTATACATATCTATTGGATTTTTGATGACTTGTCACGCTTTATGATTGCTTGGTAATACGAACTCATTAGATATTCCATATATATTCATTTTATTTCTGTAATTTTAAGCACTTTATTGGTGTTTAAGATGAATTATTTGTGTACAGGCCTGTTAGTACACAACGCCAAAACACCCGTTATTTGTTGTCTGCGCACGCTGAAGTGTCTTTTGATGGATTCGGAAAATGATAATTCTACTATCTTAACTAATTACTAATAGATTTAAAAACAACAACAACAAAAAAACAACAACATTTGGTTCTCACATTAAATGCTTAATAAATAGGCAAAATCACATTAACTTTTTTTGTGTGTTACGTGTGTTAAGGTAAAGTATTTACACTGACACGTCATGTCATGTCAGATTGCGTCAGGGGTTTACTGAGTTGGCCTAGCTGATAAACTTCTGGAGTGAAGGTTGTTGTTTTGATCCCCCAAACGTCAGACCACCCTCCCCAAACACAAGCAGGCCGTACGCAAAGCGTCCCACCTAATTTCCTTAACGACGAGCTGGTGAACTTTTATATTTAGCACCGCTCGAGTTTCCAGATGCCCATTCAGTGCCAGCAGACGTACAGCAACACAACCCTGTGGAATCTCTCCGCTACACCAACACAACTCATAAAATCAGACGAGTCACTGGCACTAGAGAGAGAACACGTGCTGAAACCCTGTCAGAATCGAATTAAGTGGTGAGTCAAGGTTACTTCATATTTTTTAATAAACGAAACGTTCTCGCGGAACCTGATTGACAGGAAAAGCTGTAGAGACCGGAACATCTTACAGTCTGTTTACATAGCATAGTCTATACATTAAATAATAATCTATAGCCTAATCTTTCCGCATGATAACATACATAACGGTTAATATTTAACTTACAGCTCGGTGGTTTGCTGTAAATCTTCAAGTTCAAGTACGCATCTCAGGAGATTGTTTTGTTTTTATACAATTTAGAATAAAATATAATCATAAGGTAAGACTGTGAGATGAATGGCCAACAAGTCGCCTCAGTAGGCCTTATAGTCATAATAAAGTGTCTGTGTTTTTCTTTAGCCCTCTGAAAGCAAGGTGACCCTATTCTTGGCGAGAAACTGGCTGAAACGGGCAAAAAAACATCTATTCCAAACGCATCTCTCTCTCATTGCTTGATAGATTAATGGTTATTAAAAGCGTTGAAACAAGCATTCAAGGTAAGCAGCTTTATTCAATACCTACGCACACTTCACTCTTTTAGGATTTCTATTAACCAATCTAAATTTTTCAAACTGTCATTGTTGGACTCCCATATTATTAAAGTATTCCTCCTCTATTTTGAGTTTAGGTTAAACACGCTACACTCAATGTCCTGAAGAGGGCGCAGTAATCAAATAAATCAGACTGGGAAAATTTAGTGATGTAGAAATCAATTTGAGGATTATATGAACTATAGGATAGGAATGTTTAATATGTATCTACAGTGTATAATCATTTAAGCCTATACATATCTATTGGATTTTTGATGACTTGTCACGCTTTATGATTGCTTGGTAATACGAACTCATTAGATATTCCATATATATTCATTTTATTTCTGTAAGTTTAAGCACTTTATTGGTGTTTAAGATGAATTATTTGTGTACAGGCCTGTTAGTACACAACGCCAAAACACCCGTTATTTGTTGTCTGCGCACGCTGAAGTGTCTTTTGATGGATTCTCGCTCGACTGTACCATAAAGTAAACCGGGCGGGGGTGTAAATAATTCAGTATAATTTCCATAAATTATTTTTTTTCCGCTTTGAGCTGCGTTTTAATATCAACGATGTTCGTATTTGTTTTTTTCCTTATATGTGTTCAGACTTTAATTACATATTCATTAAAGTGTCACTGTACTTGTCTTGGAGTTTGAATCTACCCTGTCAACGTTTTGCCCGTCGCATTGGAAACAGCTCTATCTTACTATCTCTTCGCGTAGCATTTAAACTTAGGAAAAGTTCGTATACTTATAATATAATAGCTACATAATTTAATGAGGCATATTTATACAGAACAAACTATGACTAGTGCTAGTCTTGTGACTAGGATTTCGGAACGGTGCAAAGGCGAAATCACGGATGGGAAAAAGTAAACAGAGGACCGTTTTCTCTCCCACCGGTATCATTAGCATGCTAGCCAACTAGCGTCTAGTATTCGCCTCAACTGTCTTACAACTTACAGCTGACCGGTTCGTTAGCACTGCTAACGCCTGGCATGGTTTATTTACTGAAGTGTGATTTGACATTTACGCATTTTTCCGCGTATGTAGACTCGAAATAGTTAAACATTAATAAATCATTGGAAAACAGTGGCTAAATTTGAAAACTGGCGACGAAAGCTACTTTTTTGGTTAGCTTTCCGGCTAAATTTGGGGTGCTGATGTGTTCCTGCGAGAAAGTGGATTTTAACATTAACGTTACTCCTCGTACTGTCGCCCGTCTGGTGTATGAGGCCGAACAGGAAAAAAACAATGGGGGTAATTCGTCCAATGGGAGGTAGGAATTATTATTATTATTGGTTTGTTTATTATTAAATTTTTTTCTTTATTCTTATTATTAAATTAGACTTTTGTTAAGTTCATAAAGTATCTGCCATTGATGTCCTTCATTCAACTGAAGTATGACTTGATCATAAAAACGTTTTTATTTATCATACTGGTGGTTTTTACACTTATTGTGTGTGTAAGTGAAAGTGTTAATAGCCCTAGTTTGATTTGTTCAAACAAAACCAAGACATGATTTAGCTTGTTCAAACAGGGAAGTAAATAAAGTGGCAGATCTTGTCCCTGCCTTTGATAAATGGCTGTCTATCTTGTTCTAAAGCCTAGTGATGAAACAGTTCAGTAGGAGGTTTTCACAGGAATTTGTGTTAATTTGCCAATGATCAGGAAGTTCTGCACAATTTCTCAACAGTTTAAAAGGTCAGGATTGATGACTGCTGATTTGGCTATGTTTGTCTATCCCTTGGTGTGATAAGAGTGTGTTAGTACTATTTTGGGTCATGCTTTTTAATTTGTATTTTTGAAAGTGGTTCTTTCTTTTGCTTGATACTTATGTTAGTTTCATTGAGTTCAGGAAGGCATCTTAAAAAGTGAACAATAAAGAGGACACATTGTGTAGCTTGAGTATTGTGGTGGTTGATTTGTCTCAACGTGGCTCACCAGCTTGTAGTAACACTGACAGGAAAAACTGCTTAGTTTTGGGACCCTTGTCTTCTTTAACCACAGTAAGCACTACACAATGTGCACAAATGTTCCAAGGTAAAACATGCAAAGCTGATAGTCAGTTGAGAAAAGAAAACAGGTTTTCTATTTACATGTGCATTTCTGTTGCTTTTCAAAATGTGTCTTGTTCCCTTTGGAGGAAGTTCAGCAACATGATACAAGCCAATAATACAGTAATAGGTAAAGCAGCTGTTCAAAATTCACTGGGTATTTCATTATATTTTCTGTTAGATTAAGCTGTTGATGTTTTACACTCAAGTTAAATCAAAGGCAGTAGCTTGAGGTTCAGTGGCTTTTTTTGTCCTGGATTGTAATATTTTGTAATTGTTTTGGTTCACCTCTTTTTTGGACAGAGCCTGTAACCTTCATGTTAGCAGTTTAATTAACTACTTTTAGCTTGTATTCTCGTCACAATATCTAGAGGTGTTTCTCAAAGCTTTCAGGTGACAAATGATAAATAATCACAGAGTGATGGCTGCATTATACTGTAATCATGCAACGGTTACTCCACCCATACATTAATAACAGCTTTAAACACCACTTATGCAGGTGTATGCATAATAATAATAAATCCACTTATGCACCACTTATCCACTATGTTATATGATTTTATGTTTGTGTTGCTCTGAATCTGCTTTGTCAATCATGATCTCATTTAGAGGAGTAATACCGTAAGAATATGGGAGGATATTATCCAACAAGACTTTTCATTTAGTAGCAAACTTTGTTCTCTCTTACATTTGTTTCTTATAAATATTTTTATAATTATGTGGAAATATATTTGGGGTGCAACCCTATGACCATTGAAAGTTTGGGGTAAGTAAGAATTTTTTTCAAGAAACGAGAAACGTAGCAAGGACATCGGTAAATAAATGATCCATGTGACATCAGGGGTTCAACCGTAATTTTACGAAGCTATGAGAATACTTTTTGTGCGCAA